>NC_141024.2:11022500-11177500 GCF_052040795.2 Danio rerio
GCTTCAGGCCACTGCTGCCAGGAGCAGAGAGAGACACAGAGCTGTGACTGGCATTTTAATGACGGATACACACTGGCAAAGGCTATTGGGAGTTACAGTTCTGTCACTTGGGCAAAACATTTCTTTTGGATGTTTCTGTGTGTGTGCAAAACTCGACATTATATAACTGTATTTCATAAAACGAGTAAGCGAGTAAAAGGGGGAAATGTCTTTGACTCTTTTACAGATCTGTTAAATATATATTTTAAGTGTGTCTTTTAGTAAATTGTTGGGTGTTTGATTTGCTGAAAGCTTTTATTTCAGGACTAAAATATTTAATTTTATTTTATTTTTTATTTAGTTATTTCTTTTTTATTTTATTTTATTTTTTAATTGTATTTTATTTTATTTTTAATTGAATTGAGGTGAATTTTATTTTATTTTGTTTAATTTTTTTATGTTATTACATTTCATTTTTATATTGTTTAATTTAATTTAATTTTTTTATTTATTTCATTTTTAAATTTATTTTATTTTATTTTATTTTATTTCACAGTGGCCGTGATGCTGTCATTGCGTTGTATTGCTGCTTCCCATCTAAATCAGACGAAGGCAGTCATGCATGTAATCTTTCCAAAGTGCAGGACACACATAAACATTTAATGGATGACACACATCTAGCGGCACATTTGCTTTTTAAAAACCATTAATTTTTGCTCAACATACATTCACAAACAACTGTAACATTTGCATTTCCACTCTCCCTCTCTCCTCGATGATCAACTTTTCATAAAGTTGCTCCATTTACCGTAACTAGTGCCATAAGGTGCTGAGTTCACTTATTTTGTTATGTCAGACCACTTTCTAGGGCATGTACAATAATTTCCATACTTTGTCATACATACATTTTTAATCTTTTTTTTTTTTTTTTTCTTGTGGCCCAGTTTTACTAGTCATGGATTTTTTTTTTTTATATAAATATAGTTGAAGACCAAATTATTATTATTATTATTAGAAATTTTTCTCCTTTTTTTCAAATATAGTATTGTTTCAAAAAAGGGCTGTTTAAAGTAGCAAGGACATTTTCATAGTAATGTCTTTTTGTTTACTTCTAAAAAGTCTTTTATTTATTTATTTATTTATTTTTTTTGTCGGAACAAAATTCCCTTTTAAAAATATTTTAAACTATTTTAAGGTTAAAGCTTTGTTATTTATTTTTTTAATTCAAGGCACTGACTTAATTAATCGACCTAACATTCCTTGTTAACCTAATGAACCTAGTTAAGCCTTTAAATTGCGCTTGAGCTGAAGACTAGCTGCGTCCCAACTCACATACCTATATTGTGCCCTAAAAATCTGTACTTTTTTTGTAAAGGAAAAGTATATACTTTTGAGTGTGTAACAGAAGATTATGCAAGCTTTGGGACATACTACTTCCTTTCGAACAGATCGTTATGTTGATTAGTTACAATCACATCATCCACATTTCTTTCATATTTAATTACCTACCTTATTGAAGAAGCAGCAGCAGGATTATTTGAGGTTCTTTCATGCAGAGAAATCTCCTCAGGTCTTTGAGTAATTATGCATTCAGAAGTTAATGTCCAAACATATCTTGATATAAGTTCACATTGTTGTTGCAGATGAAATATTAAACATAAAACGCGGTTTAAGTATGTTCCTGTTGGCTAGATATTAATTCATTCAAACAACTTTACCGAAGCCTCTCTACTTGACGTTTGGTCTCACGCATCCGCCATGTTTGTAGGTTGTTTTTCACTTTTTACTTGAGCTAGTAGTTCCAAACAAATTCACGTCCAATGCACAATGTATTGTGGGCTATATTTGCAGTTAGAGTTCGGACAACACAATCTCACAGCAATTCGTAACTTTTTGATTTAGTGGCTAATGCATATGAATTTGTACAATCTAATTTATACAATTTAGTAAGGTTTGCTCATCCCCCAATGACAGTTGGGTTTAGTGGTGTAGTTGGGTGCCACGCCTCCTTTTTTAAATCGTACATTTTCTTACGAATTTGTACGAATTAGCCTCTTAACTGAAAAAAACGTAAAATACTAATGTTTTATCGTAAGATCAAGCTGGTATAGACGCTTCTACACTTTGAGTTTTTACCGGAAATTGTAAGCCATTCCGTAACCTTTGGCATACTCTTTTTGACATACTATGGTTTGGGACATACTTGTACTTTTAAATACTATTTAGGATGGATAGTATGCGAATTGGGACGCAGCAGTTATCTTGCAAAATAAATAGCAAAATATTAAGTACTGAAATTATGACAAAATGAAGACAAAATAAATTATCTCTATTAAAAAGAACTTGGGAAATATTTGAAAAATAATTCAAACGTTATGCTGTATAGTTTTGACATCAACTAGATATAGTTATCGAGTGTCTCCATACAGTAATTATTTATCATGAAACACCTGCCAATTTAAACAGATTTTTGAGAAGTGCTTTATTTTATAGTTTGGTTTCACATGTATATACATTATTATACTTATCATAATTATTATTATTAAATAAACTGTACTATCCCTAAACATACCACCAGAAACTTAATCCATGTTGTTACCTTATTTAACCCAGTACTTTCAACTAAAAGTGAAAGAAAATGCAACTGACTGTTTTGTAGTAGCAAGTACTGGCCAGTAGGCTGTAATAGTCTCAGCATGTGCGGTGTAAGTCCAATTGATCCGGCTCCTCATGTGTGCATTAGAATGCTGGCAGTGATTTTTGAGTCTTAGGAAGTTTTGTTGTGTATTGCAGAAACGCTAATAGGGTGCATGACTAATCTTGTGCATTGTGTGCTCAACACTGATATGGCTTTGGATGAAGTACAAGAGATTACGGCCCAGAAAGCGTCTTCAGCGACCAGCTAATCTGTGCGTCCCTTCCCTCTCATCTTCAGAACTCCCACGTACATTTTTTATAATCCCTCTGTTTATTTCATGCATAACATCATTTGAAAAAAAGGAAAAACTTGTTTTAAATAATGGTTAATCAAAGGGTTGAACTCAAAGGGTTGGAATACTTTAAATAATCCATTCGCTTTGAACAGATGTTGCTATTTTTGTCAGATAGTGCTACAACTGTCATATTTAATATTTCTGCTTTTTTCCCTCCCTGACTAATTACTTTATTCTTACTTGCATCTTATTTATTCAAATATTTCATTTATTTATTTTAAAATTAATGAAACCAGTTTATTCTGAACAGAAAATAGCCACATGAGCAAATAGATTATCATGTTAATGAAGGCTTTCACTTTTTCGAGTGCCTTGTACTTTTTTGAGCAATTAGATTAATTTGGCCTTTTTCAAATTAAAATGAGTTTTTTCCCCCCCTTAAACTAATAAAAATCATGCTTGCTAAAAAAACTGATACTAATTTAAATAAATGTCAAATACCCGTTTTGTAAGGAATCATAACTGATTAACGTTTGTGTGTAACCTTGAGGTACTTTTAAAAAACAAATAAATAGATAAATGTATTAATAGTATAAGTACTTGTTTGTTTAATAGATTAGCAATCTCCATTTACATAATGACAATATTCAAAAAAATATATACTGCATAATCAGATAAACACTACCTGACAAAAGCCTTATTGCCTATATTTTGTTTTAGTAGCAACAAATAATAACTCGACTTCTAATTGATCATTTAGTATCAGAAGTGGCTTATATGACAGGCAAAAGCCTCTAGATTACGCTTATATTACCAAAATAAAATACTATCATGCCTTGATTTTTAATGATTTAATTAGGACAGTAAGGTCTGACTTTGCTTAGACAGCAGTCTTGTCTTTTAACAAAAATAATGTACAGTATAAAAAAATTAAGTCTTGGAGCAGTGGAAAAAGAATTAATATTGTGCATGACACCCATGAGCTTGGAGGTCTGCCTCCATACATCTTTGCAATGACTCAAATAACTTATTAATAAAGTCATCTGGAATGGCAAAGAAAGCGTTCTTGCAGGACTCTCAGAGTTCATCAAGATTCTTTGGATTCATCTTTAATGCCTCCTACTTCATCTTACCCCAGACATACTCAATAATGTTCATGTCTGATGAATGGGCAGGTCAATCATGGAGCACCTTGACCTTCTTTACTTTCAGGAACTTTGATGTGGAGGCTGAAGTTTGAGAAGGAGCGCTATCCTGCTGAAGAATTTGCCCTCTCCTGTGGTTTGTTATGCAATGGGCAACACAAATGCCTTGATACCTCAGACTGTTGAGGTTGCCATCCACTCTGCAAATCTCTCGCAAGCCCTCATACTGAATGTAACCACAAACCATGATTTTTCCTTCACCAGACTTTACTGATTTCTGTGAGAATCGTGGGTCCATGCGGGTTCCAATAGATCTTCTGCAGTATTTGTGATGATTTAGGATGCAGTTCAACAGATGATTCATCAGAAAAAATCTACCTTCTTCCACTTTTCCAAACGATCAACTAGAAGTCAAGTTATTATTTGATGCTCTTACAACTGATCGACGAAAAGACGTCAGGTAGTGTAGTTATCTGCATATGCACAAGAAAAACAAAATTATCATTAGTACCAAAGCTAAACTAGAGCACATTTCTAAAGAGAATATGTCAATTATATAAACACTTATGTATAATTCCCAGAACTGCACAATCAGCAGTTGTAATCTGCGCATGTAAGCTGCAAAGGGTTGTTTTAGGTAGTCTGAGGATTACGCAGATACAAGTTTCCTGGGAAAGCCACAAAGTTGTGTAAGCGCGTGTCTCCTGTTATCCAAGAAGCGATCTCCTGTTACCTATGATTCCCTGCCTCATGCTCTCTACATTTCTCTGTGTGTCTTAATCAAGCTCTCTAGGGTGACTCATCTTACTAGATTAGGACTTTGTTTCCACATACTGAGTCTACCCGTGTCCACCCTTGGTGTAAGGGTTTCACCTGAACACGTCAGACTACACTTACACTGTACTTAGCATGATGCTGCAAATAAGTATAGCATTGCAGTCTTTGCTCAGCTTTTTTGTCAAAGCAAATCAAATCATTCTATTGTCACATCATCAGCAGCACGTGTATATATAATGAGTGAAAGCGTAGGTGTTGACACTATGTTGACACTAATAAGACAATGAATAGGTGTAAACATAGTTTAACTGTTGGTGGTAAATTATCGTAGATAATATTGTTTCTAGTACAGATATAAAAAAATTATTTGGTGTGAAGAATTTAATTGGAAGCTGTTTTTCATGTACTTGGGTTAGAATGAGTAACATTCATTTACAAAAAAATGATTGCAGGTGTTTCTACATTCTTCCTAAGCTAATTATTGCCCTTTTTGCAGATTTTTTTGTCATTTTTTCAATCTCTTTTCATCTAGTTTCATGCACGTTTGACTATTTGATAGTTCAATCAGAGCATAATCGTGACCGATAATGAAAAAGTATCATTTTTGTTTAGAAATGGCTGGAAAATGCCATGATTTGGGACACCTTCATTCTCACATACTATTTAGGCAGATATGGGGATCAGTGACTGCAGAAAAAGAAATACAAACAGGCTTTAAACAGTTTGAACAAAATGTTCTTTCTTTTTTTGGTGAACTATCTTAAAACACTTTATTTTGATGGTCCATTTGAGTATTAAGAGACTGACTTCTGCTGATACTGCTCCTTCAACAGATATTTAACTGACTATAAGAAACTTTGCAAGTATGTCAACTTACACTAACCCCAACCCAACAGTCTACTTACAATCTAATGAGAATTAGTTGGCATGTAGATGTAATGTAACTTAACCTACAGTACCTTAATTTAAATAGTAACAGTCTTGACTCCAGTAAGCTACAAACACAAACTAGGAAAAAAGACACGTTGGGCTTTACAGTGGTAAAAGGGAAATCATGCGCAAAAATATAAAAAGTTCTACATTTTAAAGTCATGAGAAAAATAAATTATATTGTGTTTAATATTAGTATTTTCATAGACAAACACAGAACAACATTAATGTAATGTCCTAGAAAAAAATAGGCCTTTAAAGCCAAGTGTTTCATAAGTTTACATTTCAAATTTGATCCAGATAGCATGCAAAATAAGATTTCTGTAAAGCATTTTTCAAGACCATATCGGTGTCTTTCTTTCCCTCACTGTCAGAGACATTTTCTCAGAATCGACCATCCAAAACTAAAACATTAACAGTTGCTGAATAATTTGGCCTACATTCACAGTTTATGTATCTTTGGAAAGAAGAAACTTTGGGCTTTATTATCTATCATCTAGAGTTTACAATGCTTAAAATGCTTACATTTATCAAACGGACCATTAAAAAAAGTGTGACCAACTATCTTTTTATTTCAATGTCTGTTTTTGCCACTGGCTTGCTTGGTTTCTAAACTTCTATTCTGCTCAGCTGCTTTGACACAACATACACTGTTAAAGCGCTATAGAAATAAAGCTGAATTGAATTTAACAAAGGTTGCAAGTCGGCCTCCAACCCAAATTGCCAGTAACCCAAATGGTTAAGCTAAAATTCAACAAGACCAACTTTTGAACACATTAGGTTACAATAAAATTATTCAAGAATTTGTGTTGTTTCCATAGCTCTGCTATTGTTCAATTTAAACACTTTAAAATATTTAACATGTTCAGAACTGAACCCACTTCCATATTTCATAAACCTGGAAATCAGTCTAAAGTTAATGATGAAAGAAATTTATAAATCTATTGAAGAGTTTACATCAAAAAGTACTCCTGTTTCTCAGAACATACTCCTGTTTCTTCTATTACTCCGATCTCTCTCTGTTACTCTTTGTGAAACATGTAAAACTGCTTTTGTGTTTGCACTTTGCGCATGAATAAAATATATAGCTTGAAGCGAATGCGCAGAGCAGCAGTGGCAGGACTGATTAAAGTTTCACAGTGCATTTTGGGAGAAACATCAGGCAATGCTATGAGCCTCACTGCGTCTATCATTCATTGTTTCTCTGTTTATATCTCCCGCTTTCCCTCTGTGGACTCTCCAAAGTGCCGTTTAGCTTGAATCCGTCAGAAATCAATGGCGCCCAATAGAAATCCAGCTGAGATCTATCTGCTTGCGCCACATGCTGACTTCTCTCTTTATCCTCTCTGCCTGACTTATCTTTTTGTTTTGTTTTTTTCTCTCCCTGCACTTATCCCATCCAGCTCTCCGAGGATGGGTCCAAGGCTCTGTCTCACTTCTTGCCTTGAGCAACAGGCCCCAAATTCCCTGTTGTGTGGCGTCCTGGTCATGCAGCTTTCTTCATTTCCTGCAAATCCCCGCACACAAACATGTGATCTCCTTTCCACTATTGACACAGGAGGATGCGTCCCGCAGGGCTCTGTCCTGGGTAATCTGCTGTTGTCAGCAGGTGTGTGTTTGGAGGAGGGTGGTGGGGGGTATGCTTCTGTTAGGGGTTTTTCCATGAAGGCTTGGACTGTCAGGTCTCTGTTATCGCTAGATGCTATCACAACTGTAACACCATCCCTCCAGCCAGCCTCTCTGGCCCTCGATTCTTTTGTGTCCTTTCAGCTATAGATGTAGTCCTATACCTTCAGCCAATTATCAGATGTCTGTGTCTGTATGTGTGTGTGTGTGTGTGTGTGTGTGTGCCTGATGGGCTTGACAGTGGTAGATAGTGCTTGTATTGCCTTTCAATATAAACTTTGACCTGATTAGATACTTTTCCAATTCCATTATATAGACAACACCATTCGCTTACGTAGAATAATTTATTTAATAGACTTTCTAAAACACATCAATGCTGTCAAACAATTAATTATCTTTTAAATCATCACGCAATGCTGTTGTTACTACTACCAAAGTCCTTTTAAGACAAGTCATTTCACTCGGTGGCCATTTTTAAAATGCCTCTTGGTGCATTCTGTGTGGGGAAACATCAAATTTTACGAAAATGCCTGCCAAGCATACAATTAAATTTTATATTAAGAATCCACAATAAAATTAAACAACCACTGTTTCTATCGTTTGAATTACACAAAATCTGCAGAAACTCACTGGTCTGAGCCCCTTCCCCGGAGAATCCTCAGTCTATAGCGATTGCAGATTGACTCCTGTACTAAAAGGCGAGGGCTTTATTGTCCATATTGGCCACAGCCATATCACCCTGCAGCCCAAGACCAGTTACTCACTGAAGCTAAGCAGGGCTGAGCCTGGTCAGTACTTGAATGGGAGACCACTAGGGAACACTAGGTTGCTGTTGGAAGTGGTGATAGTGAGGCCAGCAGGGGGCGCTCAACCTGTGGTCTGCGTGAGTCCTAATGCCCTAGTAAAAGTGAAGGGGACACTACACTGTCAGTGGGCGCCGTCTTTCGGATGAGACGTTAAACCGAGGTCCTGACTCTTTGTGGTCATTAAAAATCCCATGGCACTTCTCGTAAAAGAGCAGGGGTGTAACCCCGGTGTCCTGGCCAAAGTTCCTCTATCGTCCCTTACAATCATGGCCTCCCAATTATCCCCATCCACCGAATTGGCTCTATCACAGTCACTTCACTCCACCAATAGCTGGTGTGTGGTGAGCGCACTGGCGCTGTTGTCTTGTGGCAGCCGTCGCATCATCCAAGTGGATGCTGCACACTGGTGTGCAGAGACCCCCCCCCCCCTCTCATGATTGTAAAGCGCTTTGGGTGTATGGCCATACACAATAAATGCGCTATATAAATACACATTACATTACATTACATATTGACCGCTTCACTTGTCCCCATTCAAAACTGTACTAGTGACATGTCTTGTGCATTCTATTGTCTTTGCTATTGCGATTCACCTCAGAACGGGATTCAAACAATGGCTTGTGATACTGGAGGTAGGCACTAAACCATACTTTGGAAACTAAAACCATTGCCTGTAGTGCCAGTCACAACAATGTAAAAAATCAATTTGTGTTTAGAGAAAATGAAGGAATTAAGTAAACTTTATTTTTATATAAATTTAAGTGAATTAAATATAAAACAATTAAGTTGTCCACAAAATTATAATTGTGCTGTTTCAGCTCATTTTAAATAAGTAGTTTGAACAAACAGCAACAAAGACTAGAAAGTACATAAGACATGTCATTTTGAATGGGGAAAAGTGTCAATATGGCTAATAAGGCCCGCCTTTTAGTACAGGAGCCAATTGTTGATTGCTATATTGCGAACAAAGTCCGCCTTCTACTACAGGAGCCAATCATTGGTTGCTATAAACTGACGATACTCAGAGGGAGTGGCTCGGACCAGAGTGAGTTTCTGCAGATTTTGTGTAATTCAAATGTTTATAAATGAAACTAAATAGACAGTTGTTGTTTAATTTTATTGGTGATTGCTGATTTGAAATTCAATCATAAGCTTGGCAAGCAATTTTTAAGAATCTGATGTTTCCCCATTCGAATAGAATGCCCAAACATACTGCCTGAGAGGCATTTCAAAGATGGCCACCAATTGAAATTACTTGTCTTAAAGCGACTTTGTAAGCAAACATCATTTTTTGAGTGTAGTGAGCAAGAATTAGGCCAGAAGAGTGGGGTTTACTTACAAAGCTCCTACTATCTGGCCTCCGTTACACTAATTTCCCATAACCTCACTTCCATCCGGGTTACATTACAAATGTAACCTGTCTGGTTTTAATTGCCCTGCCCTGTGTGGGATTCTAACCTGAATTTTGGGTGCTGTATCAGGGAAGCTAAAGACCATGTTCTCTTACAATCCACTTAGACCAGGGGTGCCCAAACACGATCCTGGAGTGAAGGTGTCCTGCATATTTTAGTTCCAAATCTCAAAGGCAGTAGCTTGATCAAAAATAAACATTTATAGCAAAAGATCAAAAGAAAATCGGAAACAAAAGTCTTTAATATCACTCGAGCACGTTTCGACCGACATGGTCTTCATTATCCATGCACACTCATCCACACACATACACTTTAAAAAAAAAGGTACAAAAGCTGCCACTGAGGTAGTACCTTTTTAAACAGTACATATTTGTACATGAAGAGTCCATATTGGTACCTTAAAGGTACATTTTAGGTGCATATGGGTACTGATATGTACCTTTGAGGTATCACTAAAGACTTTTTAGGTACAAATGTGTACCTTTTGAAAAGGTACTTCCCCAGTGACATCTCTTGTACCTTTATTTCTGAGAGTGTACACTACGGCCAATTCAGTTTATTTAGTTCACTTGTATCGCATGTCTTTGGAAACCGGAGCACCCAGAGAAAACCCTTATGAACACAGGGACAGGCATACTCCACACAGAAACATCAACTGACCAAACCAGGACTCGATTTATAATTTATAACATGAATTATAATACTATTGTACTGTCCTTGATAAAAGTAATTTCCATGACAGGTGGATGTTGAAGTGAAGGTGTTGAACATTGAGACCCAGGTGAAAAACTTTTTTAGGAAGTTTACATAAAACAAACAAGATAGCAGTCTTTTGTGGGAACTACTTTCCATCATAATCCATATGTTTGTTGATGAATGATTGATGGTTGAAATGGAAGCTGTTGGAAGTCAACGGCTGAGTTCAAGGCTCAAGCATATTGTTTTCTATATGAATAATTTTGCATGTTGTTAACAGTGATGACTTTATAGCATCAATTTGTCAAGAAAGTGTGAACTAATGAGAAAATAATGAAGGCTATAACTTTTTAATTCGTTTAAAATGGATTGTTTGGGAAGAAAGTGATCTCTTTGACAGGTGGTTTGGGGGAGGACATTGAAAAATGAAAGGGCTTGATGATGTCAGACCAAAAGGAAAGTTGTTTAAGATTACTTTTTGATGAAATACTGCAAATAACACACACTAATGAATAGTTTGGAATCATTTATTTAAGGACTGGATCTCATGCTGATGCCAATACTGGTTAGCTGCACGAAATAGAAATACACTACAAAGCAAATGTCCAAACAGACCCCCCTCAGCCCTGTGGAGAAAGCCCCAAAGACACTGCATTGACATGTCAGGCCACTCACAAACAGATCGATGCAAGTTTGCACTCCTACAAATGGCTTATTTACAGTTGTCTGTTTACGGAAGACTATTATAGGAGGAAGTCTTTTAACCTTGAAAATATTACTCACCTGTCACCCGTGTCCATTTATCGGTGGACTATCCTAATGTGTATTGTCTGTTGCAGTAATGTTTCTGCATTAAGTGGGTCAGATGCACACACATGCCGCAAGTCAGCCTAGATGAGACTCGCTGCGAGAGCTAGTCCGAATGAGGCTGTCAATCAAAGTGAGAGATCACGTAAAGCGACACCCTTCCCATCATGCAATAATGCATCTCAATTTAGCACCCCCACATGTTTCTTTTTCCTCTCCAACCCCAGCCAGGCATTCGGCCCAGATCCATTCCTAGCAGTGATGGATGGATAAGGCACAAACAAAGGGGAGAACAATTCTTTTCATCTAATACTCCCTCTCTTTCCCTCAGTGAAATCTAATTTAAACACAACACCTCTCACCTTTCTCGCTTCACCCGTCAATATTGTTTATCGATCAGCGCCCACGCATGCACGCACTACTTCGCGCAAACAAAAAGGCATTCCTTCCTGTTGTATGTGGGCCGACTCACATGGCTGGATCTCAGGGGATGGAGAGAAAGATGGTGTATCTAACAGCTACTGACCTGTGAGGGAAAGCTAATTAGCTGAGAAAGCGACGCTAATGGTGGAGCGTTCCACCCGCAGGTCTGGCCGGGGGTCACTCTTGATTAACCCCAGAATGGATCACTCCAACTCCAAGGACCAAGTTAAACTGTCTACAAGATATATGTACATGAGCTCCAGTGAAAGATGGAAGAAAGTGAGAAAAGGAGAACTTATGATGGGAAACCAATACAACAGACTTACTTACATTATTTATTTAGCACTATACAACAACAGTCAACCTGTTCAAAAATAAAAAAATAAACGGGAACACTTTAGGTAACATTTCATGCTACTAACTACTGGCCTAATACTTGCCTATGATTAAGATGTAAGCCGTCATTAGTAATCATGAAGTAAGAGCTTATTCTGCATCCCCAATCCTACTCAAAATTTAAACTCACTTGATAAATAAACAGCTAGATAGTATATTTTTATTTATAAGAATTAATTAGTATTAGTATAATTAGTATATTTTTATTTATAGTTTATTATCTAGTAGTGTCAGTTAACGGTCTGTTAATGCTATGAATGGGGACCTCAATTAAAGTATTACCAAAATATCTAATAAAATCTAAAGAATAAAACAACATACAATATATAAAACATATCAAGGAAGAAGCAAGCTCAACTGACTCAACTCTGACTGTTTCAACAGACAACATATTAGCACTGACTAATGTATTCACAGGAAATAAAGTCATACAGGTTTGGCCCAATGCAAGTAGTGAGCTATATAATAATAAGGATATTATAAACATAGATAAATAATGTTGAGGTTCAATTTTAAGGAAATCTTTACTCCAACATTTTCTGGAGCATTTACAAAACTCCAAAAGTCACATGTGAACAATATGGAACACATGTGAAGCACAAGTGAAACACGTGCAACATATTGTTTTGCTAAATTTTTAAGTGATCCAAAACAACACCCTTTGTGATGTTTCATAAACTAATTTCGAGAGGAGCACGTGATATGATTGTGCATGACTGGCTGCTCATCTGTAATCATAAATAATCCAATCAGAGGGATCCAAGCTTACAATAAATGGACAGATTTTTTTTTTACTGCGCTATCTTCGTTTTGGAAGAATCCCCGCATCCACCCCATCTCCTTCTTTTTCTCCCTTTTCTAAGGGGAGCTCTTGAGACCTACCTGATCTCAGACTCCCTTATATGTTTTAACCAGGCAGGAGCCTTGGGCTCAGTTATCTCCGAGCTCAGGGTTCTCTCCCAGGACACCATGCCAAATCTGCTAACATTAGCAATCAATAACTAAGTAGGAACTCTTGAAATATGCATTTCATTTGTTTTCCAAATATTTTACTTGTGCTTTCAACGTGATTGCATATGTGGGCTTTCTAATCCAGCTAGAATTAGCAGAATGAGTTTTGTAGGACGAGTAGTCAGCTATCATCCTCCATCTTTTTTTAGTGATTGACACTTGACTGAAGGTTGAAATAAACAAGGTGTAAAATAATCAATAAGAGTTCATTTTCAGAGATTCATGGTTCAGACATGACTAGATATTCCTCTAGTCTGCGAATTGTGTGTAATAAATCATTCCGTTTTCTCTAATGTGCGACCCCTCACCGCGTAAACAAGCAATATTACAGCATCTTATTAATTTACAGCAATTCCCCTACGCAATTTTCTCAAGTACGCTAACAGTCTTTTTTGACACATCAACATGGAAACCATTCTGGGCTGTTCACTCAAAGTCAAATTGCACTGATGCTTTTCAAAGTGTACGTTTTGTCGGTTTATGCATGGAATCACTAATTTTTAGGCTTCAGATTATACAACCAAAATGGTTCATAGTACAAAACCAACAACAACAAAACAAAATGAGAACCAAAAGGCCATTAACTTCAGCAACAATATAAGTATTTATGGTAACACTTTTAAATAATGGTCCATTACTTAACGTTAGTGTATTTGCTAACATGAACAAACAATTAGTAATACATTTATTACAGTATTTATTCATGTGTGTTAATCTTAGTCAATGTTATTTATTATAAATAACATTGGTTTAAGTGAACTCACAAGTGCATTAACAAATGCTAACAAGCACAGCTTTGGTGTTTAATAATGCATTCGTTAATGTTGAACTATGCTTAATTAATCCTTAACACAAGTATTCATGCTTAGTTAATGTTAGTAAACACATTAACTAATGAACCATTATTCTGAAGTGTTACCATATTTATTATTATATTTTTAATTCTACTACTTATTACAGCATTGTTTTAACCCACTTTTCCAATCCACCCAGCTCACATCCACCTTACTGCAGCGCTAATTCATTCATTTTGTTAGCGCTGGATGGCTCCAACTAATCATAATCATGTTAGCATAGTCGTTGTTCATGTATGTATATTATAATCCTGTTCCTTAATGACTCCTATAGCTACAGTTTGGCCGCAGCGTGTCCTGTATGTAACTTCTGCTGGTATTATATATGTGGGCTCTCTATCATAGCTGTCAGCTCCTCCATTATTCATGCCATAGTGTTAGCCTAGCAAGAGCACCGCTGATTTATACGGGCCATTCATCTCGCCTAACAACGTCCTGACAATGTTTGCGCAATGTTAAACAGACGCAAACAGCTCACTGTGTGGCACCGCCTGCATCCAACGGCATGTCCTGCGTCGGTTGGCTGTGTGTGTCAGTCAGGTTGGTCACAGAAAATGTTTGATTAAGAAGCGAGGAGAATTCGGATCAGTAATTGGTTGGATTTCGGGCTGCTCCGGTGAATGGTGGTGTTGATGAAGCACTCAGGTTTGCTGCGGATCGATACATAGTTAGCTCGGCTGAATTCTGATGGCAGCTTATTGATTTGCAAACAATGGGTTGCCTTCCGTGCATCATTTTGAGGTGTTAGCTTGACCGTTGGACAGATTATTGGGAATTGCTCGTTTTGAGGTTTGGGGTTTGTGGTTTGCGAACTGTGCATGTTTGGTTGGACGCTGTGTTGAGTGTTTTGTGTTTATTTATATTCTGGGCAAGAGGAGATGAGAATGGCTATTTAAAAGTGGAGATGAAAACATATGTGACAAGTTGTCTTGGTATGGGGTTTGGTTTATTATGGTTTTAAGATATAAAAAAAAGTTTTGATAATAATTTTACATGATTTAATCATGAAACAACAAAAACAACAACGAAATGCAAAAATAATTGATTTAGTGCCACAAAACCAGTTATAAGTGTAAGTTTTTGGAAATGTATTTATTTATTTATTTTTGTTACTTAATATAAAGTAAATATTAACTGAAGTAAAGTAAAATACGCAAAGTACACTTTTAGGGCTGTATGGCAAGGACAAAAAAATTATTTTTATGCAGTTATTCATGATAAACTTGTACAAAAACTTAAAATGTATATAGCAATAATAAAAGCTAAAGCTAAATAATTAAAGCTCCATACATGCAAAGAAAACAAATTTAATTTGTTTACAAATTAAGTTTTTGGTAATAAAATGAAATGAGGCAGGAAAAAAGTATTGAACACATGAAAAAAGGAAGGTGTAGAAAGGCAGTCAAAGACCAGACAGCAGCTGGAATCTCTTAGTAGTTACATAGCAATTCTCTGTCCTTCGTCAATTTAAATGAATATTAGCTGCTTCAGTCCAAGTGTACATTTTTGAAAATGCATTTATTTATTTATTTATTTATTTATTTATTTATTTATTTATTTATTTATTTATTTATTTATTTATTATACTTAATATAAAATAAATATTAACTGAAACAAAATAAAATACAGAAAGTACAGTTTTAGGGCTACAGTATATGGCCAAGGACAAGTACTTATTTTTATGCAGTTATTCAGAATAAACTTGTACAAGAACTAAATATATATTTAGCAATGACATAAGTGAAATGATATAATTCTGATAATACTTTTATAGTTTAATTATTTGTATAAAAAATATATGAAAAAAAATTAAATGTCACAAATTTTCTTAAATACATTTGAAGTAAAATATCTTAAAGCATTTGTAGTAAACACACACACACACACACACACACACACACACACACACACACACACACACACATCTACATTAGCAGGATGATGAAGATGAAGCCAGAGTGGACCTTTCAGCTGGACAATGATCTAAAACACCAGCCAAGGAACTCTCAAATAGTTTCAGAGAAAGAAAATCAAGCTGTAGGATGGCCTAGCCAATCACCTGACTTAAATCCAATAGAAAATAGAGATTGTGTTTGATAGACGAGACCCACTGAACCATCAAGTGTTTTACACTCTGTTAAAGTCTGTGAAAAGATCACACTTAAGCAATGCCTGTGACTTCTTTCTCCATTTGAGAGGTGTCTTAAACATCTATCAGCTAAAAGCCTTTTATATAAAGTGTAAAATACATTTCAGTAATTCAGCACTTTTTTGTGTCATTTCATTGTGACAAATAACAATATTTTCAGATTTTTATGTTTCGTTATATATTTTAGTTGGTATTGTTTGGATTTTTACCAAAATCTGGTTCAATTCAATGTCAACAGCTCCTTTAGAAATATTATTCCTTGGAAAGAAAAACATGACGCGTTTAATACTTATTTTTCCTGCTGTAAATATCTTTCACAAGATGTTTTTTCTTCAAACTTATTGTAAAAAAATTGTGACATGTAATTTACCTTTTTTTCTGCCATTTTTTTTTCTGTTCATCCTGCACTCTATAAAAGTCCCAATATCTCTCATTCATTTGCACAAACACACTCTGTGTACACACTGTACTGGATGTACTGTACAAGTTTGACACATTTCTCTCTCTCTTTTTTCCCTCTGAAATGCCTTTAGCAAACATTTCAATTCTAATACTCTTCCTTATCAACAGAGTCTACTCTCCCTCTCTTACACTGTCATATATAAACCTCTTCTTTCCTCGGATGCGAAAAGACAGGATGAGTAGCGAAAGAGTTTGCGGAGAAGAAACAAACTGGATTGTCTTACTTGCGCAAAATATATGTATCTCTTTGCCGCAGACACTCTCTTAGCCTGTTTGCTCATATCTCCTGAACGTCTCGAGTGCCGATGAACCCGCAGAAAGCCCCCGCGGCGAGAGCTGAAGGACAGAGGAGGATTGCAGGAGATGCCGATTTTAAGCAGTTTACATCCTTTGATATTTCACGAGTTTTCTGCAGTGTGGATTTAAATAACTCGTCTGTGGTGAAACGGTACAATGTGTTTTCAGTATCATCATTTCAAATAGGGCTTTTTGTGTGAGCGTGTGATGTAATAGTGGAACATTAATTGCAGCAGAAGAGTAGAATTTGGTTTTGTGAATATGCCCACACTATAATGAGCTTAATTTACATAGAATGGAGGCATGATTGTGCTTAAACATTAATAATGACTTAAACGGTATTCATTTGGGTAATTTAACATCTGGATGATGATGGAGTAGTAGTATAGCCAGTTATGGGATGTGATGTGATGCTGGCAACGGAAGTGTGGATTCAAATGCATTTATTAATCAGAGAATGGTCAGGAAAGCAATGGTCAAACCAGGAGTAAGCAGATGTAAATAGGCAATCTAGAGTCATAGTCAAATACGCAGGCAGATGGTCAAAAGGCAGGCAGCAGACAGGAATAAACAGACAAACAAAGCAAGGGTCCAAACACGGCAAAGCAAGACAAAGGAAACACTTTAAAACATTACAAATTCTGTGATTGTATTTTTTTAGTTAGTTTGTTTTTAAGGTTTTTCAGCAAGGTTTTTTTGTGTGTGTGTGTGGTGTGTGTTTGAGTGTATGTGTGTGCATAACTTTGCATAATGTAGCTCACATCAATGGCATCTCACTGCGAAACAATTAGCATCAAATGCTGTTTGGTGCCCATTTATCTTCAGTGACACATCTACAAGTGTTTTTTTTTTTTAGCTGTGCTCTATCGTTGTGTGTTAGTAGTAGTTGACTGAAGTGGGAGTGGGAGGTTGACGAGTAATATTCTGATATTTAGCGTGTGCTTTAGTAATGTGAAGGGAAGAACATTGTGGCCAGAGCATCCCTTTTGTTCTGTCACACAGTTGAAGTGTTAAAGATGCAGCAGGAAAGACTTTTATTACTTTCGGGAATGAATAGTTGACTTAACCAGTCATAAAGCTGCAAACAATCATACGAGCCTATTAGAAGACCCGGAATGTAAAGAGTGAATCATTTGCTTGTTTTCATGTTGTTTTATAGCTGATTAGTTTTAGCCTAATGAATAAAGAGCTTTAAAAGAGAGAACATCAGCAGAATGTCCAGCTTACTATTTTTATACAGTCAAATTGAGTAAATAATGATGCTAAAATATATCATTTTATATAATTTATATATGCGTTATTATTATTATTATTATTATTATTATTATTATTATTATTATTATTATTATTATTATAAATAATAATAACGTTGTTGTTGTTGTTGTTGTTGTTATGAATAATAATAATAATAACATTATTATTATTATTATTATTATTATTGTAAAAATAATAACATTATTAATATTGTAAAATAGTAACATTATTTTATTATTATTTGTATTATTATTATTGTAAATATAATAACTGTTGTTGTTATTGTTATATTATTATGATTATAGTTTGTTATTGTTGTTTGATAAATATAGAAATACATCTACAATCTTGATTATAATTAAAATATAATTGATTTATAAATTTAAATAAATTATTAACAAAAGTATTTTACATATTTCAATATACAAATTGAGTCCTAATTAATAACGTATCTAAAGTATCTATTATTATTATTATTATTATTATTATTATTATTTATATAAATATTAAGTACTAAGTCAAATATATTACATAAAACAAAAAAGTTACAAAATATATTAGAATTAAAATATAAATATATATGTAAAAAAGCATAAACCTCAATATTCAATATGAATACTAATTGTCTAATATAACACATTTATTATCAATATTTAATGTATTCAATACTCAAATAACTTTCATTTCATTTTCTTGTCAGCTTAGTCCCTTGATTAATCCGGGGTCACCACAGCGGAGTAAACCGCCAACTTATCCAGCAAATTTTTCCGCAGTGGATGCCCTTCCAGCCGCAACCCATCTCTGGGAAACACCCACACACACACATGCACACACACTTATTTAATTTAATTTCATTTATTATTTATTTTTTTTATTTTATCTTGAGAATTAAAACAACATACACATCCTATGCACCAGTTTTTACTTGACTAAAACTGAACTTGAATAATACGAATAATAAAATAATAAAACAAATATTAAAAAAAAAATAAGATTTTTTTAACACCATCTGTGTGATCACCATTTATTGGATCTACTTTCTCTTCAATCTCTTGATCATCAAGCTCTCTTGCTGTCCACTCAACATAGTCATCATCTCTAATGCAGATTCTATTTATCTTATCAGTTGTTAATTAGAGGGCTCGAATTGATTTCATTATCAATAATATGTCATCTCGCAAAACTTTTCTCATTCATCTCTCTCGCTCAAACACACCCGCACCGTCATTTCAAGGTCAGGTTTAATTGAAAAGTGCATCTAAACTGCTCAGCGCCTCATTACGTGCCAGATGGCTTTGCAAAAATTAATAGCAAAAAAAAAAAATGAATGGAGATATATAATTTAATGGCGCTTTCCCATCAGCGTTATCTGCTAATGAAGGCCTTTCTCTGTTGCATTATGAGGGGAATCTGTGTTTTCAATAAGGCCGCTATTAACCTGAATCGGTGAAGGGAGATTAAAGCGGCATTTTTTTGTTTATGAAGGATAATGCAGGATGGGTATTAGAAAACAATTAGCTCTTGTGATGGAGGTCATGGCTTTCAAAGCTACACCGGCACTAGAGCTGTTTGCTATGCTAATGCTCGGAAAATAACATAAGCTGTGTTTTTAATATTCAAGATAGTTGAAGATACAGATTAAAGCAGTAATCCATGAGAGACTGTGTGCCATGGTGAATTTGCCACAGATAAGTGTTAAACTCAGCAACGTGGTATTATGTGATAAAACCTATGAATGTTTGATCAATTGTAAGCAAATTCAGACAAATGGATTTAGGAAGAATTACAACAACAACAAAGTGTTAGATTCGGAAAATATGCTCCCAGTGTATGAGCAAAGATAATAATAATAATAAAAATAATAACAATAATAATAATAATAATAATAATAATAATTATTATTATTATTATTATTATTATTATTATTATTATTATTATAAATTAATAATAACAAATAAATAATTATTTTGATGAATTATTATACATTTTATTTATTTATTATAATAATAATAATATTATTATTATTGTTATTATATTGTTGTATTTGTTTATTTTTATTATTGTTATTATTATTTTATTATTGTTGTTGTTGTTATTATAATTGTTATTATTATTATTAATATTAGTATAATTATATTGATGTATTTGTTTTTTATTATTGTTATTGATATCATTATTGTTATTATTTTATTTTTATTATTATTATTATGATTTTGATGTATTTGTTTTTTATTATTATTATTTTATTGATTTATTTGTTTATTAGTAGTATTGGTATTATTACAGTAACAAAATGTTGTTGTTGTTTTTTTAACAACTCCTTGTCAGACAAAATAATCATTTGTCTAACGCTGTGTCCTGATTAACTTTGTCACAATGCGACTCTGACAAGGGAGGTTCGGATCCAAATGCATGTTTATTAAGAATAGTCAGGCAAGCAATGGTCAACACAGGGGCAAACAGATGTATACAGGCAATCCAGAGTTGTGGTCAAAGCACAGGCTAATGGTCAGTACAGGCAGGCAGTAAGCAGCGTAAACAAACAAAACAAGTAAAGTTCAAACACGAAAGGCAAGGCAAGGATAACGCGTCATGTTAACAGTACAATTAAACAAGACTTAGCATAGATGTGTGTGTGTGCTCTGTATTTAACGTCCCTGTAATCAGTTCATGAGCAGCTTTCAACCGTGAGTGTGTGTAATCAACCAAATGAGGAACAGGTGTGTGTGTGTGGGCAGTGCATGACTGAAACTTGTAGTTCTTGAAATGGCGGATTAGCATTTCAAGAACTACAAGTTCTGTTAGCAATCTGTGAGTATACCAGCGATCTGCACAGGCTGGATCGCTGGTAAATGTGACACTTAAATTTTTCATATAAATTTAAGTTTAAACTTTTTTCCATAATTAATGTTAATGCTTTTTAATTTTTCATATATTTATTCGTAATATATGAGGCGAAGAGAAATGAGGGAAGATATTAAACATTTAGTTGAATTGAAAATATATGTATGTACAGTATATCAAATATAAAAAGTACCTGAAAGGTTTTAGCGTTTACAATCATTTGTGTTTTTATGCAAAACAATAATCAAATACCTTGTCATAAAAGTTTATTATACTATTTACTACAATTAGGTTATTGTTTTTCATGCGCATTATTAACTATAATCACATTTTATTTTCTTTATATTATATTATATTATATTATATTATATTATATTATATTATATTATATTATATTATATTATTTTTATTATATTATATTTTATTATATTATATTATATTATATAATTTCATATATTTTTTTCATATTATATTTTATTATATTTTTATTCTGTCTATTATTTTGCAGTCACAGGTGTGAATATATCATCATATATTGCGGTCCTAAATCGAACTCATGCTGTCTATCTTCTAGTCATAACACACACATACACACACATCCACAAACACAAGGTTAACTGGGTTGAGGACATGAAATGCCACACACACACACACACCACACAGCAGGGCAGAAAGGCAGGGAGGTGAACCTCTGCGCTGCACCTGCGGGTCTCTAACAGTGCAAGCTGTCGCGAAAAACACACACACACACACACACACACACACACACACACACACCTGCTATTGCTCATCCACAGGTACAAAACCTGAGACACACACACCTGCTGCTTTATCCAGCCTGCAGACGTTACCCAGGAGGAAAATAAAGCACACAAAATCAGACCGATGACAATTTTGAGCCACCTATCGCCCTTTTTGTCATTCACTGTGTCCGAGCGTGTGTGTAAGTGTGTGTGTGTGTACTTATGTGCACCGTTTCTTATTTACACCTTTCCATCTGTGCAATCGCACCTCCAAAGTGTGCACCCTGCTGAGTGATGACAGAGAAAGAGAGAGAGAGAAAGGGAAACGCAGGAGGAGGAGAAGGATGTAGGGATGCAGAGGAACAGTCCGTCTGAAGACATTTATAACAGGCTTAATGAGACAACCTGTTTGTCAGACGTGCAGAGCTCTGCGAGTCCTTCAGGAGAGACTGTGATGCTGCTGTTAAACAAGCAGCTGCAGAGACAGATTTTTTAGAAACAGGTCTTGCTGGAATACCTTGTGTGAGCAAAGTAGAGTACAGACCCCAAGACGGGCTTGATTAATCTCCTTGTTAAGTCTGACGTCATGCGTCACAGTTTCTGGGTGCAGGTTTCTAGCTTGCTATATGTTAAAATTGAGCCACTTTTTTGTAATAAATACTCTCACATACTGTAGGCAGGTTTATAACCACACCTTATTTCAGATTGTCTAACAGTGATGTGTCTAATAAATGGACTGTAAACAATCTGTAACAGTGGTTTACAGTTGTGAATTGCATTATTGTACCATGACTGCTCTGTCGACTTCTGTTGTTAAGAATTCAACTCTACAGTTTAACAAAGTGACTTTTATTGACATTTTAGTAGTTTTAAATAGTGTAAGAATGATATATAGAGAAGTAACTCTGTACAATAACAGAAAATGCACTGGAAGTTTATCACAATCTTTTTGTGCCGCATTATACAACACCAACCCAGACAATATAAACTATTAAGAAACTTTAAACTTTAAACTATTAAAAATGTTAATAAAAGTTACGTTTTCAAAATTTTCCAGGTTAAAAGAAAGATCAAGGTCAATTCAAAAGCATAAATAAACATTGGGCAAAATAAAATAAAACCTTGAAACACAAAATACAGCTAAAAACTGCTAATTTAAAGGTATTTTATACTATCCTTAGTTACACTACCCTTAGTGTAGGTAAAATATTGGTGTCTGGGATGGAGCAAGTCCAAAAAAATCCATGCTGAACATTCATTTTTATAGGTATTTTATATTGGATTCAAGTCAGGTGATTGGCTGGGCCATTCTACAGCTTGATTTTCTTTCTCTGAAAGCACTCGAGAGTTTCCTTGGCTGTGTTTTAGATAATCATTTTGTTTAAATTTCCTAGTTTCATCTTCATCATCCTGGTAATGTAGGTTTTGGACTGAAGCAGATGATATTAATTTACAGTGACAAATGGCAGAGGGCTGCTGAAGAACTACTGAGACATTTCAGCTGCTGTCTGAGCTTTCACTGCCTTTCTACACCTTCCTTTCTTCATGTTTTCAATACTTTTTCCCTGCGTCATTTGATTTTATTACACATAAATTCATTGGTAAAGAAATTAGTTTTGTATTCTTTGGTTGTTACCAACATTCAGGAAAAAAAAAATCCAAGTCAACAGCACCTTTAGAAATAAGATTTCGGAGAAAAATGGTAACATGTTTAATATTTATTTACCCCACTGTATGTTGATGTGAAGGAGGAGCCTTTGTGCGCTATCTTGACACTCAAGAAACAACAAAACAAGCAGATCTCATTCATACTAAATGTGCATTTGCTTCTAAAAACTTAAGAGTCAGTGGTTCAGAATGATTCAGAACAGTTCAGAAAACACCCCAGGTAGCAGAGAATTCAGGCCCAGATTTGGCATAAATCTGGCACAGCAGGCATTCATCCGGCACTGGCATACAGCATGTGGCCCTAGTTTTGCAGAGGTGGCACCGTCTTTAAGGCAGCACACAATACTTGGGCCAAATGTAAAATGTAGTATTTGGCCCAAATGTTTACAATTGATATGTGGGCCATGTAAGTTTGGCCTATCTGGACCCACATTTAGAATAAATTTTTATTATATTCAAATAAAGAAAAGAAAAATCTACCAATCCGGTCGCTTCGAGAAAAAGCATGGCTAAAGTGCAATGGTTTATGGGTTTATCGATTTCATTGTAGTTGTAACACACTAACATATCTGGCCTAGTTCAGGCTCAGTAATGGGTACTAACTTGGCTGAGACTTGGCCAAGATATGGTCCACGTTTGGCCCTTGTCTGAAAGCCAGACTTAGTCCAGTCATGCACAGTAATTTACTGCAGCATGTGGGCCAAGCAAAAGCTGATTGTGTGGGTCAGAGCTGGACCAGTGATATTTTGCTATGTGGGACAGCATAAAGCATGTAGTTATCATAACACCGCCATAAACCACCTGTAAACAGGATCTTGCAACAGTTGACCCGCCTCAGTTGCCTCAGAGCTTTTCTGATTGGTCCACTGCTATGGAACTGACAGTGATGAGCTGCACTGCATGTGGAAGTTGAAGACTACTAGACACAACATCTAAAAAATGCAGCACTCATGTGCACAGTGTTTTAAAAGACACTAGACACTAGCATGTCGGTCACACATGCCCGTCAAGCACACATTTACATTAAAAAACAATAGAAACATAGCATGATGGAAAATGTCTTCTGCGGGATCTCTAAGAAACCACTAAGGAGCAGTTATACTAAAATCTTAAGTTTTCTAGTCATGAGTCAAACTGACTACAAATATTAAGTATAACAAAAAACATGACTTATTAAATTAAATAAATGTAACAAAAGCATTTGTTTTAATGACTTTTTGCCACTTAATTGAAATCGGAATAGTGCATTTTTTCCATATGATTGCAGAACAAAACAGTTCCTGGATTGCTTTTCATGTTTTCTGGGTAGATGCACTGAGGACCACATTATAGCACTTCAAATTTTTATGATATGTGACCTTTAATGTATGATATCACTAAATAGTTAGAAGTAAGCCTTGGATGTGGAAACAGCATTCCATACATCACAGCCTAACAAGCATATAGACAGCTTCTGGAAACCCGCTGAGACCTACTGGGCCTGTTTTTAGTGACTTTCAGGCCATGTGGTGGAGCTGAGATCAAGGATTAATGTGTATATATAGATTGCTCTCAGAAATGTAAGAAGACGAATCTGAGTCTGGTGCTTTAGTGAGGCACACTGGTGTGATTTATCTCGAAAGACGCTCGGATGAGAGGTTAGCATAACGGATGCATAATTCCACTGGGGGCCGACGCACTGTAATCGCTCAGAGCAAATTTGTGGAAATGATAAATTACACTAGGCTTTCACTTTGCACATGTCGTTTTCTATCACAGTTTTAAAGGGGCAGTGCACCCAGATTGTAAAAAAGATCTGCCAGGCAGATTCAGTTAATTAATGTTTAGTAATTAATTTAACATACTGTAATTAACTTATGTTCTTTCAGTTTGTGTCTTCAAAATATGACTTATTTTTTATTCAGCCTAAACATGAGCATTGGAGTCTTGGTTGGTTTTGTGTTTACTATTGTACATATTTGTGTTTATTATTGTGTTTACTAATTACATTTGCCTTTCTGAATGTTGATTAGATTTGAAAAGAACTCTTCAAGTGTTATCACACTTGTAGATTTGTGTCCAATTTAATTGTTTTTTTTTTCATCCATATTGTCTCAGTGATGCTTTTTGGTGGACTCATCCGGAATCTAAAAGCATTTGTAGGGATCTAAAGGAATTGTGTTCTGGTAATTAAAACTGATAATACTCTTTTGCTCTTATAAACATTGAATTGAAAAGGTTGGAGTGTGGGTTGGTAATTATTGTGTATGTTTGTGTTTATTGTTGTGTTTACTAATTGCATTAGCCATTATTGATTGAATTCAGAATTCAGATTGAATTGTAGTCACACTTGTAGTTAGGTGTCCTGTTTAATTCCTCTTCATTTCATCCATATTGTAAAATGAAAACGTTTTCGGGGGCTCGTCCGGGAGCAAAAAGCATTTAAAAGGATCTGAAAGCGAATTTATAAAAGGTGTGATGATTTTTTTTTTTTTTTTTACAATTGTATCGTGATAATTCTATTTCCCTGAAAAAAAGGACAGTTTAGAATAAATATGTTGCTTCATTTTAATAAACACACCTGTTATCGTGAATGATGATCGGACATTATTTAATCCACATTATAACATTTTATTTTTTTATATGTGAATTATTGAAGTTTTACTTTTTTCTTCATTTAAAACACTTTATGTAAGTGTATATATATATATATATATATATATATATATATATATATATATATATATATATATACACACACACATCCAAAATTGAACATCTCATTTTTGACCTGTATTAAGTATACAAACTCATTTTGTAGTGGGTGTAAAGTGAGCACGAAATGTTGCTAGCCTGATTCAAACTTGCAATGTGAATGAGCACTCTGACTCAGTAAGCAGATTGAGTTTCCTGATGTCCACAACATCTGAGCTCAGCTGCTTACCCTGAGCACAAATTTGGTATTCAGAGTGACTGTCTGTGATTGACTGTGCAGGGCCCGTCTTAACACCACAGTCATTAATCTACATCTGTTGTCATGGTTTGATATGAAAGAGAATAAATTAACGGCCACAAAATCTCCTCTTCTGGCCGTGTCGTGCCCCCTGTTGGCCGGGAGCAGATGGTTGTGCGGGACAGGAGGAGCTCTGGATCACTTTCACCACCTCAGATTGCTTTTGGGATTAGAGTTTGGTTTAGGTTAGTTCAGTTTGGTTTGGACATGCTGTGTGCAGAACAATGAGTTGAGCTGCATTGTGTTTGAACGCCCCCTTGTGGTGATTTATTGTTTTTGGCTCGCATACAAACATCCAGAATAACTTCTTAGGAGAAAACACTGCAGGTAAAGACTCATGCACATGTTAGTTTTGAAAGTCATAGTCATTAAAGGCATAGTTCACTTAAAAAAAAAAAGTTACCATTTATTGTCCCTCAACTATTTCCAAACCTATACAAGTATATACAAGTTTCATTGTGAGTAAATGAAGACGGTTTTGGGTGAACTGTCTCTTTAATTGTTTGGTTTGTTACAACTTGTGTTATTGGTGTTCAATTATAATACACATTGTATAATTTAGTTTTATTAAAATATGGTATATATATATATATATATATATATATATATATATATATATATATATATATATATATATATTCTAAAAGTCTGCCTGATTTGATACAAAATAACTGTGATTTCTTTTTTTTTTTTTCTTTTGGCTGTTTGGCTTTCAATAATATATGGAAAAAAGAGATTCCTAAAATCCCCAAAAATTAAACAAGAATTGAATTTTTAACCTGGCTTAATCCAATGTTTAGATTGTTGTGTAATGAATGCAAATTAGTCATGATGTGAAGTATACATTGACTATTGGGCGTTAGGGGTCAGCTTTTTCAGTAGTTTGTGTTAAACCCACAGTATGCATGCTTTATTGAACCAAATTCACAAATTATTGTAGTTACATCTCGTTTATTAATCAACCCTATTTCAGTTTTCAGAATTTTGAAGGATAGTGAGCAGATACTGACCTACAGTCATCTCATATTGGCTATTTTAACAGGGTATTAAACACTCATCACACAAATGTAAAAAGTACATCTCCTTCTTGGATCACTCATTCACAAATTAGCAACAGCTGACAGATGAGACTCAAGTCATCAGACTAATGAATTAACAGGTGTTACCTACACCAGTGACAATCACCCAATTAAAGAAAGTCTGCAATCAAATGAGCACACAATCAGACAGCCAACTCCAAACCTGATGCAGGCTTTCAAGCCGAAAGGCATTGCTATTATTAATAATGGATGCATTTTTTTCACAAATTGTGCTGGAATCCTTTTTTTCCTGTATATTTTTTGAACTCACTGGCTATTTCAACTGCAATTACTTATTTTTTTATATAAAAATGTGAAATGTGTGCAAATAGTTGATAATGAAAGATCACACTTACTGTTTAATTT
This sequence comes from Danio rerio, assembly GCF_052040795.2. NCBI lineage: Eukaryota > Metazoa > Chordata > Actinopteri > Cypriniformes > Danionidae > Danio > Danio rerio. The sequence goes on from NC_141024.2 coordinate 11,050,150, forward strand.
CATTGTGTGAGCATAAGCGTTTGTTTAAACACAGAATATGCACAACTCTACTTTACTTTTAGGCAATATTCAAACACTTAATTTCCAGGAAAAGTGTTTTTTGAACACTATACAGTGTCTACACTGTGAAAATATCAATTTATTAACAGGTTTCATATTTAGGGATTCACATGTTTATTCCCGTATATTTACTGATATGAATTTCAATATGGGAAAATTGTATTGCATTTTAATAGAGTGACTTTGATTAACAGTCTAGTAGTTTAAAACTATTTAATTTATAAGAAGAAATGATTTATAGATATATAGACTTGAGCCTGTAAAATAGCAAAAAGAAAAATACTAACAGTTTATTTCCAGGTTTTTGTACTGTAATTTACAACATCAACCCAGAAAATAAATAATTTCCAATATTATGTCAATAAAAGAGAAACTCTTTGGAAATTTTCAACATTATCCTCATTGGAGGAAAGATCAAGGTCCCATAATGCAATGCGTAAATGAAAAACAAAAATAAACATGATACAACTATGGTAAAACTGTTAATTAACAGATATTTTTAACAGTGTACAGTAGGTCTGGCGGTTTCATTTTACAGAGTGAATTTTTCATGCATATATAGCCTGCTGGCAAAATCTTGCATTGACAATAATATTAACCATTATGGGGTGGTCGAATGTGTATTTATATGTCAAATGTGGATTTATATAGTCTATTCTTCTTATTATAATTTAATATACAGATTAGTGCAAACATTTTTCCATTACCTATTTCCCCCATACACATCTTTTTTTGAGATTTTTTAGTGGGGGAATCAAGCGTTAGTGGTCAAATCCCCGTCATTCACAAATGAGTACATATTTAATGAAATAATTCCTAAATTGCAAGTTTAAACATAACATTTTAAAAAAAAATTGCAATGCAGAATATGTTAGCCATTTTTAATGTAATCAATCAGCTAGTAAAATATAGCGACTGCTTTAAGAACAGCACAAAATTGTAAGCAATACTCAAATACACTTTATTTAAAAATCTATTACACACATAGACATCACCTTTTTAAAAGCACCATAGCTATATATGGTAACACTTAATAATGGTCCATTAGTTAATATTAGTTCATCTGTGTAATAAAATGAACAAACAATCAATAATACATTTCTTATGGTATATATTCCTCGTAATGTTAAGTGAAATAGCGTTAGTTCATGTTAACTCACTTTGCATTGAGTAATGTCAACAAGCGCAACTTTGGATTTTTTTAATGCATTAGTTAATGTTGAACTGTGATTAATAAATGCTTTACAAGATTATTAAAACATACTGTTGGTAAATACATGAACTAATGGATTATTATTCTGAAGTGTTATCCTAAATATAGCTGCAGGTTACTGACTGTAATTGGTTTTGACTGTAATGCACAAATAAACGTAAACAGATTGTTATTACCCTATTGCAGTGTCTTACCTTAAACACACATTTCTGCGAGTAGACTCAAACAATAGAGTGTTTATCAAAGGAATTCGCTTCTCTGAGCTTGAAACGTAGCGGATCAAACACGATCTCCCAGCGGTGGATCTGCGTTCTCAATTCGCTCTGTAAATCAGCTCGCTTAAGAAGTGAGGAGCTTTGATTCAAAGTAATGACGTGTGAAGCAACATTATTTACTTACAAATACGCACTGCTTCTTTTATCTTTCTGAGGAATTGCGGGTGTTGTTTTGCTTTTTTTTTTTGTATAAGTGCGTTGTGATGGCGTTCATTGGCGCTGAATGCGATTACAGGCTCGATGGGGAGGCTCATTGTCTGACTGTATTTAGCTCATCGAACTTCACGCAGAGCCAATATGATCTGTCAGGTGATAATCACACAAACACTTCCAGAAAAACTCCATTAACACATTGATAAGCACAGCATGATTGTGTGTTTGTGGTTGTGTGTTGCAAACTGGAACACAAAAGTTGATTTGAGGCATTTAATGGATCTTTGACCTGATTTTTAGCCAATTGTTCATATTAAAGTTTAGATGCACTCAGCAAATGACCTTTGCTGCTTATTCAAACTACTTATTTAAAATAATTATTAATTATTAATTGTAATAGTTTTACACTTTGACAATTTATATGTGACAAAATATATTTTATAATGATTTCAAAAGAGTTTCTTTAGTTTATTTTGCACATCCAAGGTGTTTTAAACTTTATTTATTTATTATTTATGATTTATATTGGCCTTTTCTATTACTGTATTATATCCTAATTTATGGTTTATGGTCAAATATGTATTCTTAGATGCTCATTTGTTGCCAAAAAAAAAACAAAAAAAAAAACAAAAAACAGCCTGGTTTTAAAAATTAAAGTCATAGGTAAATCCTAATTAGTTTGATTACATTCTTTTTTCACAAAATCCTTAATTATTTATAAATGAATGATATAATTAATATTTTTATATCTAGACTTAAACTAAGTAGTTTTATAAATGTAAAAAAAATATTCAACAATTTTGGATGCATTTATTATTTACATTTTTTTTCTCGTTAATTTTGGCCTCATTAAATCTGCTTTAAAATGTTTCAGCTCTTGAAAATTAAGAAATAAATGCATCTTGTCATTTATTTACCCATTTCTTTTTATAAAATAAAATAAAACATATAGACTCAACTTTATAGCACTTTTTCAGCAGCTTGTTCATATTTAAATCTGAATGTAATTGCAATTCAATTCATTGTGATGAATCATTATCTGATCACGTAGAGACTTTATCATTTTATTTATATCTGTAATACTTTTACACTTATATAATTGTCAATAATTTCAGATTTTTTTGTTCTTATTTTGTTTTGCTCATCCACTGAGTTTTAAGTTGTATGTAATTTATATGATTTATACTGGCATTATTACTGTATAATTTCTAGATTTCTGGTCTATGGTATATGTATTCATAGATGCAAACTTGCTGTTGCCTAAAAAAACTAAACTTTCATTTTATGTGCTCATTACAGCCTAGTTATAAAAATGAAAGTCATACTAAGTAAATCTTAATTAGTTTCATCATTTTCTTTTTTCACAAATTCTAATTTCAAATATTATTTATTATTAATAAATAAATAATATAATTTATATATTTTATAAGTAGACTTAAACTAAGTAGTTTTATAAATGCAATAAAAAACATGAAACTATTATTAATGCATTTGTTATTTTGAATTATTGTTTTTTATTTTCTCATTCATTTTGGCCCCATTAAATTTGTTTTAAAACTATTTAGCTCTTGAAAAGGAAGAAATATTTGCATCTTGCTGTTTATTTTTCCATTTCTTTTTTAAATATGTATACTCAACTTTATAGCAGTAAAAAGGCACTTGTTCAGATTAAAATCGAAATCTGGTCACATATAGACTTAATTAAATATCTGAATCAGTAATACGTTTACACTTTCATTTTATGCACTAATTACAGCCTAGTTATAAAAATTAAAGTCATGAAAAGTAAATCTTAATACGTTTGATCACTTTCTTTTTTTTAAAAAATCCTTAATTATTTATGAATTAATTTAATTAATATTTTTATATGTGGACTTAAACTAGGTAGTTTTATAAATGTAAGAAAAAAATTAAACACTTTTAAATGCATTTATTATTTTGAATTAATTATTTTTTTTATTTTCTCATTAATTTTGACCTCGTTAAATCTGCTTTAAAATGATTCAACTCCTGAAAAGGAAGAAATAAATACATCTTGTCATTTATTTATCCATTTCATTTTTTAAATATGTAAACTCAACTTTAAAAAAAAAAGTTTTTTTCAGCAGCGTGTTCATATTCAAATCTCAATGCAATTCCAATTCAATTCATTGTGATGAATTATCATCTAATCACATATAGACTTATTAATTAAGTATTTATATCAGTAATACTTTTACACATATATATAATTGACAATGATTTCAGAAGAGTTTTTTTTTTTTTTTTGCTCATCCACTGTGTTTTAGACTTTATTTATGTTATTTGATTTATACTGGCATGATTTATTACTTTAATACATCTTAATTGATGGTACATGGTAATATAAGTATTCTTAGATGCACGCTTGCTTTAAAACTGTTGCCAAAAAAATACAACCTTTCATTTTATGCACTTATTACAGCCTATTTATAATGATTAAAGTCATAATAAGTAAATCTTAATTTCTTTGATCATATTCTTTATTATTTATTACCTAATTACTATTTTCAAATGTTCACATACAGATCTACATTATGAGTTTAATTACAGAAAATAAAATATAAAAAATAAGCAACAGTAATATTAACCAAATCTTTCATTCCTATTTTGACCTGAAACACTCTATTTCCGAGTTCTACAGAGTGTTTCTTGATTAATTATTCAACTAATGTACAATAACTCTGCTTTCATCTACAAACATCCTGCTGAGATCTCCTTTAAACAATTTAGCATTACATCTGGGCCTAAATATTAACACTGGAGTACTCCGAAGCTTTGGTTTGTGAAGCCGAAGAACGCTAAAATCCCGATCAACCTTTCATCATGAGGTCTTCACGTCTGTCTGGAGTCTGTGACGGATAAACCAGTCTTGTTAACTCTGAAAGAGTGTCTCCGGTAGAGCCGCTATAATTCAAGGAATAAAAAATGAGCAGGAAAACTGAGCCAAGGATGGAGAGGGATGAAAGGCGGGCGATGCTATAAATAGCCCACCTGAGCCGCTTCACTCATCCGTCTGCTTTTGAACTTGTCATCCGCCAAATTGGTGCTGCGGGCCATGTCATCCATCTCTTTTTGGAGAAGGGGTGAGGAGAGGTGCTGGAGGAGCCGACCGCACAATCCCTCATTCACACGCTGATCCATCACACTATCGCACCCAAATCTCACACACACTCACACAGGTCGCGTGTGCGGATAATATCTGGATATGTAGGCAAGCGGTCAAAAGTTTGGGATCAGTATTTGTTGTAAGTGTGTGTTGAAGTGTGTGTCGAATATCGAACACTCTATCAAAAGTGTTTAAATATGCTTTTATTTCTATTGCATTCTATTTCTCCATAGTTTAGATTATATTGTTATTAATATTATTTTATTTTTTTAATGTTGTTACTATTTCAAGATCACAAGTGGTTCATACTGTGCGTATGTATGTATAAATGGGGTGGGATTAAACAAGATGATTAGACAATAAATTAAGTGAGCGGTTGGTCCATATTTTAAATTCCTGTACACCGAGGTCATGTTTTGATCTTCGATTTGTCTCACACAGTCATGTGGTGCGATTTCGCAGATCAGAGTTCAGTAAGCTTAAACTTTACAAAGCAGCAAACTGCGAAGCTTGTTGCACAATCTTGCGTTTTTGGTCTGACGCATTCACATGCAAATGAATGGAAGCCTATGGGGAGAAACATCCGTGCAGGTTTGTTGAGGCACGTTGGAGCTAAATTCTGCAGGATACTGGTCCTCCAGGACCGGGTTTGGACACCCCTGGATTAGACCATTAGCATCTCGCTTAAAAACGACCAAAGTGTTTTGATTATTTTCCTTTTAAAGGCTTGCCTCGTGTGTAGACACATCGTGTATTAAGAAAGATGAAAATAAAATTAAATAAAAATAAATAAATAAATAAAATAAATAAATAAATTAATTAATTAATTAATAAAAACATTGAAAAAAAGCTGCAAACAGAAAGTAGAAATGTTACCTGGGTAATTATTTGCTTAACAGTTTAAATGTCCACATACCATATATATCTAATTTAATATTTCAATTACTAAAAGTAACACTTAAATAAAAATGTAAAACATTAATAATAATAATAATGATGATAGTAATGATGATAATAATAATAATAATAATAAAAATGATAATATGATGTATCATTTTTTCAACAAAAAATATAAAGAAAAGAAAAGGTTATAAATGTTTCTTGAGGCTCCAGTTTTGTATCAGAAAAAATAAATTTTTAATAAATTTTTTTTTAAAAGTACATTCAATATAAATCCTAAAGTTTTATAGTGATTCTGTTCTAATAAATCATTTTCAGTCAAACAAATAATTTATTTAACATTTAAAAATCTGACTGATCCTAAACTTAAGACCAATAGTGAGAGTACTTAGTCTTTTTTCTTGGTATTTCAGTGTATCTCTGCTAACCCTGCATTTGTCATAGTGTAAAAGGATTCATACTTGACGATGTTCTGACAATGTACTGATGCTTTGCTTTTGTCAGACAGGACATCTGCTTTATTATGTTTTTTGCTATTTCAGGCTAGTCAATGGGAGTGAATGGCCATGAAAAATCTTTTTTGTAAGTTCTTAGAAATGCACTTGTTGTATTTATAAAGGCTTGATGCGTTTTTGAAACTCTTTTTGTTGCTGCTATAAAGTTGAGACAACATATTTTCAGAAAGAAGCGGGTAAATAAATCGAAAGATGTATTTATTTCTTCCTTTTCAAGAACTGAATAGTTTTAAAGCAGATTTAACAAGGTCAAAACGAACGAGAAAATAAAAAAGATCATTATTCAAAATAATAAATGCATTCAAAATTATTTCATATTTTTTCTTAAATTTATAAAACTCCTTAAAGTCTACATATACATTTTTGTTTTATTTAACTTTTTATTTTATTTTGTCACAGACAGAACACACTAAATAATTTTCATGCAATAGAAATTAAAATGATAAAAATTCCTGATAAATTAACTTTAACTTACAGGAAAATTATTTAAAAAACAAACAAAACTATTAGCATAAATAAACAAAACCCAAGATGAACCAACATTGTAAACACAATGTCTATTACTAGAATTATTTTAAAATATTCCAAAAATACTATTTAATATTGTATTACTAATCTTTTCTTTATTATTATTATTAGTAGTATTTATTAATTTATTTATTTGTGTATTTATTTATTTGTGTATTTATTTATTTGTGTATTTTTTATTCATTTATTTATGTATTTATTTGTATTATGTATGTATTTATTTATTTATTTGTCTATTTGTGTATTTGTTTATTTATTTGTGTTTATTTATTTTGTGTTTATTTTTGTGTATTTATCTGTTTATTTATTTATTCATCTATTTATTTGTGTATTTATTTATGTATTTATTTGTGTATTTTTTATTTATTTGTGTTTATTTATTTTGTATTTATTTATTTATTTGTGTATTTATTTATTTTATTTTATTTTTTATTTATTGTTTTTTTTGTAATACAATATTGTAGTATTATTCTTTTCATCATTATTATTGGTAGTAGTTTTTTATTTATTTATTTATTATTGTTGTTGCAGCACATCCACATGCTTTTTTCACAATTATATTTATTATTAATCATATATGTCTATAATACACATAATGGTCCAAAATGTAATCACAACTGATCATTTTTTTTCATTAGAGACAACAAAATTCCAGAACCTCTAAAATAAAACTCTCAGTCCTTCATGCATCAACAATAAACACACTTACACACACTCACTCAGACACACATTATAGAAACCCAGGGGAGACACTATTACTGGATAAGAGAGAAATATGGCATCTGCATCTGTCTTGCCCAAGGCCTGCTTGACTAATTGTCCTCTGCACTCGAGCCTGTAGGTGGAATGAAGTGTCAAACTGAAGCTTGCGTGTGTGTGCACTTGCCTTGCTTAATTTACTGGGATTATGTGTGTGTTTATGTGTGTGTGTTTAGCTCTGAGCTGAAACAGGAGCCAATAAGTCTCTTGTTTGACAGTAGTTTGTGTTTCCTCCCTTATTGCGAGTGTGTTTTTGCCTTTCCTCCAGGAATATAGAGAGGATCAATGAGACTGAGTCAGATCTGGATTTAGACAAATGCTGTGTTTTCTGATGGCCCTCAGAAGAAAGCTTCAGCATGTGGGTGTATTAGAGCACATGTACTTCTACAATACAAGTTTGTGCATAACTGTGGGAGAATTTCACCAAACTGGTCAAGAATCTGTCTGGGTCATTATAGTATGGTTTTTAAGTGTCCTCATAGTAAAACCTCTGGACAGGGAATCCCTGGCAATCTCTTACATCACTTTCTGTATATTGGATGGGCCAAACTTGTTAGTAGCAGTGCTTAAATTCGTCACTAAGAAATAATGAGAATCACAAAAATGTCAAGGTAAAACATCCAGATAAATTACAGGAATTATAATTTGACAGGAAATATGTTAAAAAAGAAATAAAGGTACATTTTTGCTTTTACTATGGTAATTGTGGCATAATGTGACAATAAATTCATTGCAACTTATTTGTCAGTTTAAACTTTAAATCTGCTATCTCAGTTTCAGTTTCTGAAAATTGGATTCCAAATGGGATTTCATTTCTCACAATTGTTTGTTTTCTTTTATTATACTTGTAAATAATATTTTGAATGTTATTATTATTATCATTATTATTATTATTATTATTATTATTATTATTATTATTATTATTATTATTATCTCCATCATCATAAGTAAAAGTAATTGTATTTTTTATTTAGTTATTATTATTAATTTATTTAATTAATTGTTAATTTGCTGTTGTAATACAATATTGCATTATTATTATTAGTAGTAGTAGTAGTAGTAGTGATTTTTATGTATTTATTTATTTGTGTATTTATTTAGTTTATTTAATTTTGTTGTTGTTGTTGTTGTAATACAATATTGTATTATTAATATTTTTATTATTATTATTTGTATCCTTATTTTTGTTAGTTGTAGTAGTTGCCGTATTTATTTATTTATTTATTGCTGTTGTAATACAATATTGTATTTTTATTCTTTTCATTTTTATTATTATTATTATTATTATTATTAATATTTATTTATTTCAAAATCATTTTGCAAGATACTAGTATTCAGCTTCAATTTCAAGTTAAAAGTTATGTTCATTACATTAACCAGGCTTAACTTGGCATCTCCTTCAACAGTGCTTTGTTCTGTAACCTAAAAAATACTAAATTAAATTTTGATTAGCTCCAGATTTGGCTTCAGTACTGACTAAATGAATGAAAAAAGTTTATCTGGACACATTGGAAAACTTTTGTCATAAACACTCACAGGATTTTGTATGTGTTGATGTTTAGACTTGGCGGTATAGATCTGCCTCATTGTTGTTGCTTTTGCTTTGATTATTATGGCCGAGCAAGTACTGAGACCTGCTACTGCCAGTATATGCACAGACATGCCATCTGGGAATATAACAGAAATATTGCTGCAAATACTGCTGTGAATAGTATATATGTAACACCATGTAGCAGATCTAGGTGGAACTTGGATGAAGGAGGGTCTTCGAAAACACACCGCAGCTTAAACAATATAGAAAGACACTGAGCTTTTAAACTGATGAGGAGCAAGCTCATTGACTGCAAAGGTGATAGAGTGTCATGCTAGACAATTCATTTTTTGATTTTTACTTTATCAGACAGAAACTACATCACATATTTGTAAATATGTACATATTTGGACAGTTATAATATATACTGTATTTCTGTGAAAACTCTATTCAATAGATTTTGAAATTTACATAATATATGACTATTAAAATTAAATACATTATTGATTAAGAAAAATATTATTATTCCGCCTCATATTTACAGAAATAATTAGCATAGTACCAAGGTAAATACAGTATGAGTGTGCCTGTGTGATTTTGTATCACTAGTCAGTCATATATTTGTACATACAGATAGTTCTTCAAATTTATTCCAGTGATATTGTGTATTCTTGACCCTAAAATGATTGATTGATGAAAAAAACCCAAACATTTTACACTTTGCATTTTAGTCTCGCATCTACAAATATATTTAGCATATATATAAACAAAAAAAAAAGTGTGTTCATATCTAAGATCAGTCATATAATACATCCATCTAATTTAACCTTCACACTGTCAGAGCGGAGCAGCTTTAGAAAAGCGTCTGAATGTGAGAAAATGACTCCATTCGTCTCTTTCCGAGAGAAGTTATTTGAGCATATGGCAAGCGAGGGAGGTCAAATCAATGAGCCGTCCCTGACATTATCACAAAGGAAAACTCCTCATCAAATGGCAAAGGCCAATGTGCAATAACACTGTGTGGGAGAAAGAAAAGTAGTAATGATGGCAGATCGTGAATAGATATAACATCATGAGGCCCTGGCAGAGGTCAAAGTGCACTGTAGATGTCATAATGCTGTTATAACGTTTTGGGAAAATGCCCACCTAGTGTTTAGCACAGTTGCGGTTTGTCTTTCCAGCACTGCAGGTGAATCTGCTTCAGTCTGTGCAAACTGACCTTCTCAATGTTGAACATCTGTAGCTGTCAGTCCATCGCTCACTCTGATAGACATAAAAACATGCACCACCACTGCTCTTACTGCGTTTATAAAAATGCACGTTACTTATTTTTCAACACAAAATTATTTGCATAATGCATAGGAAGTCTTGTTTTAGGACTAACCAAAAAATGTATTTACAGTTGGAGGAAGCATTTTATTATTTAAGATCTTTTGAAATGTTTATTATTATTTTAAAAATTTCCCAAATTATGTTTAACACAGATAAAGATTTTCACAGTGTTTCCTGTACTTTTTAAACTCCTATTTCTTTTAGTTTGGCTGGAATCAAAGCAGTTTTACATTTTAACTAATATATATGTACAAATATAATATAGTAAAGCATCCTATGGAAAATATTAATATAAAAAGAATATATTGTGAGGGGTGCACTCACTTGTTGATCACTGTATTTATTTATTTTACCATATTGGGATGCACTCATGGAATCAAGTGCATGTGTAAATCTGCAAGTGTAACTGTATCAGTCATAGAACATTAAATATGGCATGTCGGTGACCATGTGTTAATGCACTCACACACGACCACACAGCACCTGCTACAGGTACTTAGCGGCACTAATGTTATCTCATCTACGCGTGGACTGTGAATTCCCTAGCTGATTTTCTCAGATCATTAGCGTCGGTGCTTGCGATGGCCTTATTAGCTCATCCAAGCCTCAGCCCCAGCTATTTCCTTAGAACGTTCAGAGCTAATCAGACGCCTGAAGATGAGACTTCTGAAGTAGTCTGCGTATTAGCCTTTATTAACCTATTGCTAGCAGTACGCAAAAGTCAGATTAGCCTGCAAACATTAGCATTTTACCTTCTGCTTCAACAAGATTAGCAATTAAAATGAGGGAAAACAAACAAATGTGGATTTTATTTTGTGGAGAACGGTCCATTTGCATTCTGCCAAACTCTGTGAAGGTTTGGTCTTTGAGTTTCAGCTCTGCCAATGCATATTCCATGCGGACCATCTGTTGCATATGGACAATGCTGTAGTTATACTCTGAAAACTGAATTATTATTAGCGTTATTTGTTTATTTGCTGAGAAGCAGGAGAGCTCCCGCGGTTCAGCCGTTGGGTCATTAGCATCCACACATAATAGCAGCAATGCGATCATAATTAAGCTGATTAGCACTTTGTCACAACGTAAGTCCTGTTGGACCAAAAGCAGAGAAAAAATACGTAAACACATTAAAATCTCTTTAGGAAACAACTAAATCGCATAAAACAAACATCCACAGCTTCAATTATGGCTGGAAACAGTGCTGTTATTATTCCAATAGCTAATGTGTGTGTTTTTATTGTGAAGGGAGAAAGAACTGAAAAGGGAAGCTGACAGAAAGACCCAAATCCTGTAAACAAAGGTGCTTCTAGTTATGAAGTTTTGTGTTGCATTCTTAATTTGGTCAAAACATAATGCTTAATGCAGTTTAGACTTGTTGTTATTTATATTAAACACAGCAGTTTAAATACTTACTAATTAGTTAAAGAAGGTTTCACAGCTTGAAGATATGCTAGCATAAACATTTCCATCAGTTTTGTCCCTGTGTCAAGTATATGTCATGACAAAAATCCCCTTTTTTTTTTTGCTATACTTATGGCACGTCATGATTTTTCCAGGTGCAATCCAATCCTGGATTAACTTTAATGTTCATTTTTGTTTAAAAACATAATCCATAACTATTACCTACCACTTAATCCAACCATAACTGTAAATTATTCCCAAAATCAGAGGGGAATAATAGTGCATCCTAACGGTAAGCCTAAACCTTAACTTAAATGGTAAGTGTATCCCTTAATTCTGATTGGCTGATAGGAATGTTGTTCCAGGATCAACATAGATGTTAATCCAGGAAGATGTCCTACTTAGTGAAATCTAGTTGGCGATACGGGCGTGTATGTCATGGTGGATAATAAGTCGTGGGATGCTAATTAGGTAAAACTAGCTTACACTTGTTGTGTATTCAGCTAGAAAACCTTAGCATAAATATTATCATCAGTTTTCAGGTCTTTGTAAATACTGTCATTGTCAGGTCACTCACTCTAAGGGGGAATCTAAAGTTTTGATTTGTAAATTAGTAAATTTCTGATTGGTAAAAGCTTGCTTAAAGTCGTCTTGTAGGCTGTTAGTAAACGTTATCATAAACATTATCATAAGTTTTATCCAGCGCGATCTCACGAGAAAACATAAATATTTTATGTATTGTCAGAAAAGTGGCTAATTCATATTACATACAATGTAAAAAAAAATCTTGCTGCCTTAAATTTTTTAGCGGAATCAAATGAACTTTTCTAGTCATCTCAACTCAAGCTGACTAAAAAGTTAAATTTTGTAGAACTTTATAGAAACCGGTTTAGCTTCTTTAACTTTTTTTTTAAATAGGTTAAAGTATTTGTTGTCTTGACTTTTTATCTTGACCTTTTTTTTTTTTTTTGCAGTGTATATAATTCATACAATTTAACTTGTATAAAAACATACTATTTTTAAAAGGTGTGCCCCAAGCCCCACTGCAGAAAGCAACCATAGTTGAGGGATGAGCAAATTGTACTAAAATGTACAAATGAACAAAATGACTCAAATTAGCCACTTGATAAAGTTTCACAAACTAATTTCTAGAGGAGCACATGATATGATTGATCGTGGCTTTTCTCCCATCTGTAATTATAAGTAAACCAATCAGATCATTTTAAAGTCAACATAAATATCCCGTTTAACTTCACTCCCTTATCTTCATTTTTTGAAGACCCCCCCTCCCCCCCCCCCCCCCCCCCCCCCCCCATCCACCCCATCTCCCTCTTCCTCTTTCGGATTTTAATCCAGGAATTGGCCGACACGTTGGCTCTGTGGCTGGCACTGTTGCCTGACAGCAAGAAGGTTGCTGGTTCGAGTCCCGGCTGGGCCAGTTGATTTTTCTGTGCGGGCTTTACAAGTTCTAGGTAAAATAATAAAACCAATAGTAACAGTTCCCCTTCGGGGGGAACTTCAGCACTATAAGTGGATTTGATTGTAAAATCCACGCATTGGGAGGTTCGGTTCAGAAGCTACTCGTCTGAAAGAGTATTGAACGGGCCAATTAAGAATGAATTGGCAGCGCAAGCCTGCGCAGGTGAGCGGCATAAGCAATCAACTGAGTATATAAGCTCACCTGGCGCAGCAGACGCTATCCTTTTCGCTTCAGAGACTTTCTGATCGAGTCGATGAGGGTTCCTCCTGCTGTGACCAGCGATTCTGAGCGAACGAGAGCATTCTCCCGGTCCAGAGTGTGTACACGCAGTGGCAGACGGTCGAGCTGGGTTTCTCCCTTGCCTGGCGTTCTTTGGGTCCGGTCCTCCAGAGCGGTGCGTATAAAGTTGCAAACTTCACAGAAAGAGCAACACAGTCGTGCAGCACGTCCTTATCAGGACGGCGCTCCGACTGTGCGTTTCTGGATGCGGTGGTTTCCTGTCCTCGGATGATGGGCGCGGGCACTGTGTTACATGTCTGGGGGTCCAGCATGTTAATGCGCTGCTCGCGGGCAGTTCATGTCGTCATTGCGATGCCATGACTGTTGCGCAAGATCGCGGTTAGCCTTTGCAAAAAGGCGAACCACCCCAGTTGTCCCCTGCTCTGCAGCGGGCACTCGGGCAGATCTGAGGGTTTCAGCGAGAGATAATCCGTCGCCCACGGGCCCGCGGACCTCCCGCTCCTCTAAGCGCTCCATCCAAGCTTCGGGCGGAGGAAGCGATCCGTCTAACAGATGGTAGCCCTTACGCCCGATGACACCGGAGACCAGATGTCCACCGCGGCATCGGAGGGTGGGCTTTCATTGTCCGATGATGATCCAGACCCGCTCGCCCCCTTCGGGCTGGTGAGCGCTGTCACTACGGATCCTGAAACGGACATGTTAGCCGTGCTTTCCCGGGCTGCTTCGGCCGTGGGTTGGAGATGGTTTATCCCCCAGCTCCGCGGCCGGACCGACTAGAGGGGCGTTCCCTTCTTCCCGGAGGTGCACAGTAGGCTCACGCGGTCTTGTAAAGCACTTTTTTCTGCTCGTGCTGCGTGTTCCTCCACCCTAACCACTCTTGACGGTGAAACAGCCAGGGGGTATGTGGCGATTCCTCAGGTTGAGTGCGCGATGGCGGTAAATCCGCGCGGCGCCTCTTCTTGGCGGGGTCCGCCTCGTCTCCCATCCAAAGCCTGTAAGTTATCTACCTCCCTCGGGGCTAGAGCTTACATAGCTGCGGGCCAGGCTGCTTCCGCCTTGCATGCGATAGCCACCTACCAGCGCTACCAAGCGCAGGCGCTGGCCGAGCTGCACGAGGGTGGGTCCAACCCAGGCTTACGAGCTTCGCACCGCCGCCGACTTAGCTCTTCGGACTACTGAGTCCGCTGCGTGTGCGTTGGGGAGGACGATGTCCACATTAGTGGTCCAGGAGCGCCACCCCTGGCTGATATGCGCAAAGTCGACAAAGTCCGCTTTCTTGACTTCCCCATATCCCCAGCCAGGTTCGGCGACACTGTCTGTGAATTCACCCAGGAATTCAAGGCGGTGAGAGAGCAGTTGGTGGGTGATGTCTTATCGGCGGTCCGTAGCCCGCTCCGCCCGCCGTGCCATTCATACCTGCTCCTCGCCGAAGGCGTCCGCCTACGAGAGCTGCTCCGCCCCCGCACACGCCTAAGGCGAAGCGAGCGCGTCGGGCACCTCGGAAGCAGGCAGCCCCCCTGCCCAGAACGCCGCTAAGTCCGGCAACGGACCGCGAAGCGCCCCTGGGACAGGCCATCTGGAGAAGAGGGAACTTGCTCTTTCCCCGCTGGAGGGCGGGGCCCCATTTCCAACGGCACTTTTTACTGCCATGAAAACATTATGAAAGGGCACTTTTCACTTCCCCAGATGTGACAGCCCGAAATCTGCCAGTCTGGGACGCTATGCTTTCTAGCTTGCAGATTCGGTGCGTTTCGCCAGTGGCTCACGAGCGCTGGGAGGACGGTCTCCTTTCTCCCACCCCTCGAGCCTCCCCTCCGGAGCTCGGGTTTGGAGTGAGAGCAAATATCTCACCTCCAGCTTTTCCGTGGGACCCGCGAGCTTCCCGGATCAGCACACCCACTCCGCGCTGCCCCACTGCTGGTACGTCAGCGATTGTAGCGATGAGTCCATTAGCGAGAGCTCTGCCTGCCTGGTTAGCGCGGGCCAGCTCTTCGCGGTGGCTCATACGCACAATCAGACTCGGCTATGCGATTCAGTTCGCGAAAGGGCCCCCCAAGTCACGGGTGTGTATTCACCAGGGTCAGCCCCCTGTCCGCCCCTGTCTTGCGAGAGGAGATTGCTGTCCTCCTGGCGAAGGATGCAATCGAGCCGCTCCCTCCAGCCGAGATGGAGAGCGGGTTTTACAGCCCACGCTTCATCGTGCCCAAAAAGAGCGGTGGGTCACGGCCAATCCTAGATCTGCGCGTTTTGAACCGCTGCCTGCACAAGCTGCCGTTCAGAATGCTCACGCAGAAGCGCATCCTCCGGTGCGTTCGTCCTCTGGGTTGGTCTGCAGCATTAGACCTGATGGACGCGTATTTCCATGTCTCCACTCTTCCTCGCCACCGACAGTTTCTGCGGTTTGCGTTTGAAGGTCGAGCTTGGCAATACAAAGCCCTCCCCTTCGGGCTCTCTCTGTCTCCGCGGGTCCTCACCAAGCCCGCGGAGGGTGCCTTAGCGCCCCTTCGGCTCGCGGGCATCTGCATACTCAATTTCTTTACGACTGGTTGAATTGCCCTCTCTTTTGATTATGCACAGAGTTGATTATGCACAGAGACAAAGTGCTCTGGCACTTCCACCTGTGGGGGTTTCAGGTCAACCGAGAAAAGAGCAAACTCGCCCCCGTGCAGAGGATCTCTTCTCTCGGGCTGGAGCTGGACTCGGTCACCATGGCAGCGCGCCTCTCCGGAGAGCGCGCTCAGCTGATGCTGTACTGTCTGAGAGAGCTCGACAGTAAAATAGTGGTCCCACTGAAACAATTTCAGAGGCTCCTGGGGCATATGGCATCCGCAGCCGCTTCATGCCGCTCGGATTATTCTATATGAGACCACTTCAGCACTGGCTTCACGATCGAGTCCCCAGACGCGCATGGCACGCGCGCGCACACCGAGTCTCTGTTACTGCGCTGTGTCGCCGCGCCCTCAGCCCTTGGAGCGACCCCTCGTTCCTACAGGCCTGGGTGTCTCTAGAACAGGCGTCCAGTCTTGTTGTCGTTTCAGCAGACGCTTCCAACACGGGCTGGGGGGCTGTGCGTTGCGGGCATGCGGCTGCGGACCTGTGGAAAGGTACCCAGTTGCATTGGCATATCGCCTGGAGCTGTTGGCAGTGTTCCCCGCTCTCCACCGTTTTTTTCCGGTGTTGGAGCGGCAACACGTGCTGGTCAGGACGGACAGTACGGCGGCGGTGGCGTATATCAGCCGTATAGGGGGTATGCGCTCTCGCCGCATGTCTCAGCTCGCCCGCCGTCTGCTCCTCTGGAGTCATCCGCGGCTGAAATCGCTGCACGCCATTCATATTCAGGCAAGCTCAACCGTGCAGCCGATGCGCTCTCACGGCAGCCTTGCGTCCTGGAGCATGGAGACTCCACCCCGAGTCTGTTCAGCTGATATGGGCGCGATTCGGGGAAGCCCAGATCGATCTGTTGCTTCCCCCGAGATCGCTCATTGCCAGTTGTTCTTTCCCTGACCGAGTGCTCTCGGCACGGATGCACTGGCTTACAGCTGGCCTCGGGGCACGCGCAATACGCGTTTCCCCCAGTGAGCCTGCTCGCGCAGTTACTGTGCATGGTCAGGGAGGACGAGGAACAGGTTGCTGGTTGCGCCCCTCTGGCTCAACCGGACCTGGATGTCAGAGCTCTCCCTCGCGATAGCCCTCCCCTGGCAGTCCCTTCGAGAGAGCACCTACTCTCTCAGGGACAGGGCACCACCTGGCACCCTCGCCGATCTTTGAAGAGATTTTAGACGCGAGGAAGACTTAGGTAACCTCCGATTGCGGTGGCTAATACCGTCACTCGGGCTAGAGCCCCCTCCCCGAGCGCGCCTATGCCCTGACGTGAAGTCTATTCACTGAATGGTGTGTCTCTCGCTGAGAAGACCCCCGTAATTTGCCAGATCAGCGTTGTGCTTTCTTTACGCCGAGAGAAGTTGGAGAGCAGGCTGTCGCCCTCCACACTCAAGGTTACGTGGCTGCCATCTCCGCTCTCATAACGCGGTGGCTGGCAGCACCGTGGGAACGCATAACCTCATCATCCGGTTCCTCAGGGGCGTTAAGCGAATTAATCCACCCCGCCCCCTCTCATGCCCTCTTAGGATCTCGCCCTCGCGTCAGATCCCTTCGATCCTCGACTCAGTATATTTCTGTCCCTGAAGACAGCTCTGCTGGTCGCGTTGATATCGATTAGAGGGTCGGGGACCCGGAGGCATTTTTCGGTCAGTGACTCGTGCCTGTAATTGGGCTGGCTTCTCTCACGTATGAGACCCCGCCCGCGATATGTGCCCAAGGTTCCTACCACTCCGTTTTAATACGAGGTAGTGAGCCTGCAAGCGCTGCCCTCGGAGGAGGCAGACCCAGCCCTTATTTATTGTCCAGTTCGCGTTTTGCGTATTATCCGGACCGCACTCAGAGTTTAGATCATCTGAGCAGCTCTTCGTCTGTTATAGCGGTCGGCAGCAGGGAAGTGCCGTACCGAAATAAGTTCCCACTAGATTGTGGATGCCTTTCTTTCACTATCAGAGCCGAGATGAGCCGCGTCCCCCGAGAGCGCGTGCGCACTCCACTCGGAGCTTCGCATCCTCTCGAGCGCGCGCACGCGGCGCCCCTCTAACAGACATCTGTAGAGCTGCGGGCTGGGTGACACCCAACACATTTGCAAGGTTTTACAATCTGCGAGTGGAGCCGGTTTCCTCAAGGGTATTAGGTAACCCTTGGTGATTGAGGAAACAATTCGGTAGGGTGTTGAAACACGCTTGCTGCGCCATTTTCCCTAACACGGAGATACGTGCGCCTTTTTATCTGTCAGTAAAGTTCCCCGTCAGGTGAGCCCTGCAGATTCCTCCGTGGCCCCCAGCACTGACTCAGCGGAGGAGTCACTTGCTGGCCCACTACGTTGTAGGTCTGCCCGCTGGTCAGCCCGCGTTTTGGGTAAAGGTGTCTGCTATGCGTGGTCCCCACTAGGCGATCCCATATGCTTATTCAGCCACGGTTAAGTCCCCCCCCCCCCTGGGCGGACCCGTGTCTTCCCTCCCCGCTAACCACTCTTTTGCTATGCGTACTCCCCCTTTTTTAGGGCTAGTCCATATGTAAATTCTGCCATCTATCCCCCCTTGGGTAACGGATGGCCTCCGCAGCGTCCTCCCTATCGGGATTGCACGCTTCCCAACGTACTGTCGTATTCCTAGAATTATCTAGATGCTCACGACACCCCAAAAAATATATATAAATCCGTAAAACTTCTGTTGAAGTAGGATAAATTAGGGCCAGGGACACGTTGGAGGACCGCGCCCCCCATGATGTGGGTGCGTCACGCTTGCTTGACTATCTCCTCATCGGGGGTGTTGGTAAGGTGCAGTCATTATGGCGCTTTCAATGGGCTCCCAATGCGTGGATTTTACAATCAAATCCACTTATAGTGCTGAAGTTCCCCCCGAAGGGGAACGTTCGAGGTTACTAAAGTAACCCTTCGTTCCCCGAGGAGGGGAACGGAAGCACTATACTCCGTCGCCATAATGACTGTCCCTTAGCTGTTGAAAGTCTCTTCAGCTTAAAAAGGATAGCGTCTGCTGCGCCAGGTGAGCTTATATACTCAGTTGATTGCTTATGCCGCTCACCTGCGCAGGCTTGCGCTGCCAATTCATTCTTAATTGGCCCGTTCAATACTCTTTCAGACGAGTAGCTTCTGAACCGAACCTCCCAATGCGTGGATTTTACAATCAAATCCACTTATAGTGCTTCCGTTCCCCTCCTCGGGGAACGAAGGGTTACTTTAGTAACCTCGAACGTTATGAGTACTTTAGTACTGAACCTCACTACGTGATAATGCGCTGAAGCTTTCTTCCTCTTGTGCTGCCCCCGAAGAGTCTGAAAGTGTTTGGGCAGCTCTCGAAAACTGCCTGATCTCGTACTCCCTTACATGCTCATTGACCAGGCGGGATCCTTGGGCTCAATTATCTCCGAGCTCAGGGTTCTCTCCTGTGATAGCATGCCAAACCTGCTAACATTATCAAGCAATATATAAGTGTGAACTCTTGAAATCTATGAAAAAAAAAATGGCTTGCAATGAAATTGCTGATTTTGTTTTATCCGTCAGGCGAAATACTGCCACTGAAGGCAATTAGTGCAATACAACTGTGCATACACAATTCACTACAAGCTAAAGTCATTTGTTGTTCTTTTCAGGTAAAGTACTGTTATGATGCATCAAGATTTGTGTTTTTGCTAGTTAGCAAATGTTGAAGTAAACTTGTCTCCTTAGGTAAACGACTACGAAAGTAAAGAAAGTGCAAAGAAAATCTTCTATTTATTGAAAGCTAGTTTAAACTGCTTCTGTACCTAGTAGTTGGCTGAAGTACTGTACACAGCTAACACAAGAGTGAACGTTATGTATGTTCAAATGTCCGTATGTTTGATATGCATCAGCTCATCTTTCACTCTTGCCTAGGCTGATTAAGTCAAATCTATTTCCATCCTTCAACTAATAAGCAGTCTGCTCAAGTTTTGGGGCAGATTTCAGCATTGTCTAGCGCCTTAGCATACATTAGCATGTCGACCTCTCATCTCCGCTATCGATCATTCACTGTGAACGGGTCGCGGCAGGGGAATGAGATTGCTCTAATTGATCTGGTTATGAATGTATCATGTTTGCTCATGATAGCTCGTTCACCCTCCTCTACTTCAATGTCAGCGCATCCCCTCGTTTCCACCATCAGCAATGACCTCGCGCCATTTCTCCTCCATATCTCATCGCATTTCACACGCTGTTCCTTGAGCCGTGACACAAATGGCATCACCAGCCATTCGCCGAGCTGCGTGAAAACGGCAGATCTGTCCATATAATGATCATTAAGTGTGATTTTCTCTGGAAATCGAACACCTTGCACTGTTGTGTGTATTTTTTTTTTTCTGTTCTTGGACACAAAAGTGAGCTCAGAGCTTTATCTCTGATTGATCTGCTGTGAGTCAGTGGAGCAAGAGACCATTCTGGGGGTTTATAAGAAAAGATAAAAGACCCTTATCATCTCTCTCTCACTTTTATCCTTTCACCAGAAGTTGCGTTTGAATGCCAGGAGAACATCTTTCATTATCAGGTCAAGGACTTTGTACCTGCTTGCGTTAAGAGCTCTGGAGAAGAAAGCGTCGGTTGATGCGATAAACTCTAAGTATCTGTCTCGCCTTTAGCCGCGCTCAAACAGGGGACGTCTCTGATACCGATGATTGTGTGTCTGTCCGCAAGTCTGATAGAGACAGAGCGAGTGAAAAGAGGTAGGACGGAAAGATGGGATAAAACAGATTGTTGAGCATTCATGGGAGGGATGAGGAAAGCATAGACAGAATTATTGATGAGGGAGGAGGGGGTCTCGTGTGAAGCTTCCAACCGCCTCGGCATAAAGCATTCACAAAAGCCTTTCATGAAACCCTCAGTTGTGAGATTGCACCTACAGTGCTACGCCCAGCCATAGAGGAGATGGGGATGAGATCTCAAGAGTGCTGCTTGTGAATGACAAATAGGCACCCTTGTTTGCTTTCTTCATTCAGATTAGGGTTGAGACTTTTTGAGTGGGAGGAACATGTTTGGTTTAATCTGACCAATCACAACTGCCATTATCTGTCCACACGCAAATCTTTATGTGGTCCACAATTACGCCTACATCTACAAAATAAAGTGGAATCGAAAGTTTCATGAAGTACCCACGGAAACTTATCAGAACCAAAAAAATCAATCTTCTAATTGAATGCAGTCGTGATACACTGAAAATGGAAATGATCCATTGAATTTACAATTTTTTTTTAAGGTAAGTGGTTGCAAACAGTTTAAATGGGATTTACACAAACAAATGAAGTTGAACATTACTAAATTCCATTTATTTGTGTAAATTCAGCCAACATAAGTAGTTTGCAACCATTTACCTTAAAAAAACTGAGTAAATCCAATGAATTATTTTTTCAGTGGAGGATACAGCCTCTGAATTGAGACACAGCAATGGATAGCAGACTAATGCAGATTTTAGAGAGAGGGGTGTGTGGAAATGACACAAGTCTATTGACTTTATTTTTCACGTATGAGCGGGCGCATCCATTGGAATCTTTTTGGCTTAAAAGTGCTTTCACATCTGTGGTTCAGTTCATTTGGCCGGACCAAGGGCAACAATTGATACATTGTATTATTTTTCTGCCGTTTTTGGGTTCTTTTAAGAATCAGTTGAAAAGAACCAAAGTGCAGTTATGTGACAAAATCCACATCATTCATTGGCAAGAAGTATTTTGAAGTATTGAAGTATTTTCTAACCTGCTTTTCGATTGGTCAGAATTAACGTGGCGGAAAATGCCAATGGAACTTCTGCAGGTAAACAAACTAACAGACACAAAAGTCAGGCAACTGAATTGGCAACTTAATTGGGAGTACCTAAACAATCGCATGTACTTTTGCATCGCAGATTAAGGTCAATAGTGTGTTATGTTATTACTTGAAGTGAACCTATGGCCAGATTTACTAACAGCTTGTGCCAGCGTAACCACATATTGATCATATGACTAAACTTTACAAATGGTCAATTGTATTACTAGGTCATTTACGAGGTTACAAACACTGAAGCCGATCAAGACACACAGCAGATAAGAAGTGTAGCACCATTGCAAAACTCTATTCATTTCTGGGCGCCATAGTCTGATACCAAATGGTGCCACTGCTGTGGGTGACATTGAACTGAACCAACAGAATTCTTCAGTTTTTTGGAGACAACTTATATTTTTCATGTAAACCCAACTTAAATTTGTAAAAACAATTAAGTGAACTTATATTATTTGCATTGGGACCACATGGAGGAATTGTGTGAAACCCTGCATTTTTGCGACCAGTTTGTGCTGGTTTATGTGCTGCATTTGCCTTTATGAAAGTATTGTGCTGAATCTGTTTTATTTTTGTTTGTTTGTTTGTATTTGCACATTGTCGGTAGGTCACTCGAAAAATTCTTTACTCCCATCTGAGGAACAAACTTCCCCAATTGACAAAAGTGAAGGACAAAAAACCTTGAGAGAAACCAGACAGTTTTTTTCCTTCACTTTTGTCAATTCGTGAAGTTTGTTCCTTGCCACTGGCTTGCTTGCTTTGGGACTTGGGGAGTTGCGCATTCACTGGTTATACTGTTGATAAAGTCATCATACTATAGCAAAATTGATTAGCATAGCTTGCTTTGCAATGTTGTGATATGACTTGGTGTATTTATTCCTGAGTTTATTTTAACTTGGTGGCTAGCTTTGCTCGCCATTTCAGTTTGGTGTAGTCTGGATTACCATTAGTGCAAATTCTATTTTATAATTGCATTTCCCACATGTGTGGCTGTGAATAAGAACCAGAGCCCAGACAGGCTTAGTTAAATGGAACGCTCTTGTCATTAACTCAGTCTCTCAATATTCTAATGAGCGCCGCATTCGTTAGACTTGATAAGCATATTTCATCTCCAATCAGTCGGGAGCTTCATGAAGCAAGAGTTATTAAGTCAGAGAGCGCTGTGTTTTTTAATCTCACTGTCTCTTTCTGTCCATCCACACTTCTCTTATTTCACATAACGCTAGAGCCGAAGAGATATGGACTTGTGAAGTGTGGAGAAAAAAAAAGGGCTTTACTGCTTTCTTTCTCTTGTCAGGAATCTTTTTTTTTTATTATCTAGGTCTCTCTCATTGGATTTCTTCCACCCTGTGTAATCTGCAGCACTGTGTTTGGCTGTGCATGCTTTTATAGCTGTTTACTTTCAGACAGTGGGTGTCTTTTGATGACCCGTTTTCTCTGCCGGCTGATTGGATCGTAATTGCACTGTGGCCGTCAAGGTGCTCTCAAAGTTTCTTGCAGAAGCAGCGTGAGTGTGAGTTTAATTAGCTATAGTTTGAGGACAAAGCTGTCCTCAGAAGTTAGCTAAATTGGACAAAGCCTTCCACTAGGAACATCCGCAAGATAAAAAACATGGTTTATAAATAATAAAAACATGTCTGAGAAACCTAAAAATGACAAATAAGGGCTCTCTGTGAGATATAATGTTGCATTTACAAGCTATGGAGTTGCAGCTCTGAATGATAAAGATGAAAATAGTTGCAAGCCTCATATATATGAGATAAAAGAATTACAAGAAATAGTTGTATATAAATTTATAGCAGGCTAAATTGTGATCTGTAATTTAATGTGAGATACATTTACATACAAAACGTAAGATTATGATAAGTTATCTAAATTAAACAAATCCTTCCTCTAGGAATGCGTACAAGATAAAAAAATATTTATAAATACTAAAACAAGTCTGAGAAACTTCAAAATGACAATTAAGGGCTCACTGTGAGATAAAAAGTTGCATTTACAAACTATGAAGTTGCAGCTCTGAATGATAAAGATAAAAATTCATCAATTTCAAACCTTGTTTATGAGATAAAAGAATTACAAGAAATAGTTGAAGTTATAAGAGACAAAATTGTAACCTGTAATTTCACGTGAGATGCATTTACAGACAAATTGTGACCTTGTGAAAAATTATAAGTGTAAAATAAAAAATATATAAAATAAATAGTAATAATAAATAATAAATATAATAAATTATAAAAACAATTCTGAGAAACTATAAAAAAAAAACAAGGGCTTACTGTGAGATAAACATTTGCTTTTACATGCTGTGAAGTTGCAACTCTGAAATATAAAAATAAAAATGTGCAATTGCAAGAAATATTTCATTTTATTTAGAGACAAAATTTTGACCTGTCATGTGACATAAATTTACAGACAAAATGTGACCCATAAGGTAATATTATAAGAAATAATGTTACATAAAAAGTAGAGATGTTTTTAACCTATACAGCCACAATTACTGGAGACAAAACTGTCAAAATAACAAAAAAAATAGTCTCGCCGTAAGATAAAATTTCACAGTTGCAAGTGACTATTGTGTTGAACGGTTTAAAATAGTTGGAAATATTCACAAGTCATGTGAAATATGAAGTTGCTATCGTCAGTTAAAAAGTTACCATTAATCCTATATTTGTATTTTATGAAAAAAAATATTGCAATAATGAGGAACAAAGTTGAATTTACGCAAGAAGGTTTATATCGATTCAACAGGCACAGAACGTCAGATTGATGTTGTTCCCCAACATCGTGGGGACATTGCATTTGTTTGGAAATTAAAATCTGGTTGACGTCAGAACCCAGGGTCAGGCTGACGTCAATGTCCAACGCCGAATAGGCATTGCATTTTGGTTACTTTCCAATGCAACCTAAAAACATCAAACCATTAACGTGATGATACAGCTGACATTGTGTAGACATTACCAATATGACGTCTATCAGACGTTGGATTTTGGTTGCCATACCTGATAAATCAATGTCAGTGTTTGACTTTAATATAACATTGGTTTAAGATGTTGGCTTAAACGTTGGATTTTCGTCACTTTCCAACACAACCTAAAATCAACGAAATATAAACATCATTTCACATCATTATTGGACGTCAAATTAACATTGTCTTTATATGCTGGTGACCTAAATCTAGCCTAAAATTTATTGTGTTAATTGTGACCAAAATCTAACCTAATATTAATAGTGTTAACTGTTGTGTGTCTGCTGGGGAGAATTGAGAAAACGACAACATGACTGTGTTTGTGAGGTAAACCTTAAAGTTATAATATAAATGATAATCACAACTTTAACATCTCAAAAGAAGAGACATTTTGTGAGGCTCTAAGGTCTGACTTGTGTTTACTCATCACATTAAAAAAAGACATAACCATAAAGCATGTGTCCTTATGAATGCCCTTTATTAATACTGTGCTGCAACAAAGTGTGTGTGATGTTCTGAACGAAAATAATTAGCTGTATTTTGTGTGTGTGCGAGTGGCCAGCGCAGGTCATCTAGGTTAATAGGGCTCCTGTCATACGTAACAGCACCGGACAGTGAACAGCAAGGAAATGACAAACGCAGGGAGCCAAATAGTGTCCTTGCCATCACCCTCCACACACACACACACAAAAAAAACACAAACCTGACTGACAAAGTGCACGGTCAACGCCTTTTATTACTCTCAAAAAAAACATCCAGAGCAATGCAAAGCGCACACACTTTCCAAATAACAGCTTAGCGCGCGGATTTGGATTAGCAGCTAGTGGCCGACATATTCATCATGTACACAAATCTAATTATGAGGGTAATTGCCTACAAGGGACTTTATTGGTCTCTTATAATGAGTCTATTGTCTGCCAGTGCAGGGAATCACAAAGCTCTCCATTGATCAGTCATGAATGCCGCCATAGCTCATGCGACCATTAATATGGATATTTCTCAGGGCTGTGAACGGCTAGGTCGGTGGCGTCGATAGTGTCGACTGTGGTACAAAGCAGAAACGAGAGCCTCTTAACTCTTTGCGTGTCTTGTCTTTCTCATTTTTTTATTTATTTTTTTGCTCTCGCTGGCATATTTAATTACAGCCGTTTAATTGGAGAAGTCGACTCGGTGCCGTCCGTAATTATGGCTCAGTCTTTCGAGGCTTTGTCGCATCGGGCCCCTTGAGCTCATATTCTCATCGCCGTAATTCAATTAGATCCTTCACTTACAGCACAGAAGCCTCTCAGAGCTGTTATGGCACGCTATGTGCTGCTGATACGCACAATGCTGTTTTATTTTTTAAATCATGGCATGTGTTCACTAAGAGGAGAGGAAGAGGGAATGTGCAGATTTATTTTGTATTTGATAAAGGCCACATTGATCCCTTTTGTCTGTATTCAGTGCACATACTTTCGTCTTAGAGTTAATGGGATATTATAAGGAATGTTTGTTTTGAATGTCAGTGAGCTCCACTTTGACCTTCAATTGATTTAGTCCTTGTAACTCAGATGTATTCTCTCACCATTGTGAGTCATCTCTATCAGGGCTGATTCTTGTAAATTGTAGATTTTAATTGCAAAAAAAAATTACATGAGATTACCTATTTATGAACTGATTTCAAGACGAGCCCGTGCTTATGATTGAACACTGCTGGTCCAGCATTAGCTAATACAGGATCCACCGATCAGCCAATTCCTAACTCATCGTAAATAACCAGAAATTCTTACCTCAATATCTTTATTTTGAAGAATCCCCCTTCCACACATCTACTTCTCAGTGCTTTCTAGACAGCGCGGCATGGTGGCCCAGTGATTAGCACTGAAGCCTCACGGCAAGAACGTCACTTGTTCAAGTCCTTACCAGGTCAGCCGACATTTCTATGTGAAGTTTACATGTTCTCCTCGTGCTCGCGTGGGTTTCCCCCCAGGTTCCCTGTTTTCCTCCCACCGTCCAAAGACATGCGACATACAGTTGAAGTCAGAATTATTAGCCCCCCTGAATTATTAGCCCCCCTATTTATTTTTTCCCCAATTTCTGTTTAATGGAGGGAAGGTTTGAACACATTTCTAAACATAATAATTTTAATAACTCATTTCTAATAACTGATTTCTTTTGTCTTTGCTGTGATGAGAGTAAATAATATTTTACTAGATATTTTTTCTAGATACTTCTAAACAGCTTAAAGTGACATTTAAAGGCTTAAATAGGTTAATAAGGTTTACTAGGCAGGTTAAGTTAACTAGGCAAGTTATTGTAAAACAATGGTTTGTTCTGTAGACCAGCGGAAAAAAAATATCTTAAAATGGTGATACATTTTTTTCAAACTGCTTTTATTCAAGTCGAAATAAAACAAATAAGACTTTCTCCCGAAGAAAAAATATTATCAGACACACTGTGAAAATTTCCTTGCTCTGGTAAACATAATTTGGGAAATATTAAAAAAAAAAAAAAGTCAAAGGGAACTAATAATTCTGACATCAACTGTTGGTGAATTGATCAAACCAAATTGGCTTTATAGACGAGCTCTAGTCAGCTGTATATTTCCATAGCCATTGATTTTTTGCCATTTATAAGCAGGGGAGTTTTTGAGATCTACCCGAGTTCAGAATCCCCTCTCACCTTTCTATCAGGAGGTAGTCTCTGGCTCGAGGATCTTTTGAGCTCAGGGCTCTCTCCCGGGACTCTAAAATTAAGACCATTTTTTAAGACGTTTTTGTAACTGCAGTTATATCACACATACTTCATGCAAATGCAACAATATTTACTAGTGGCTGTTTTCATATTTGAACAATGTTTTTGCTTTCTCGTAATTGTAACGTTGTTTTCATTAGTAATATTTGTTTGATTCTCAAATTGGTGATTTATTTGTTGTTATTAATGGAGACTTAAGGGTCTTTTTTGTCTATTCTGTTTCTATATCACAAATTTTAATATATTTCTTATTAATGCTAATTTATTTCCATAAAATATGACTTACAGTGTAACTTTAAATTTCTTGTAATTGCAACTACATAAATGTAACATTATCATAAATGTACATTATTACCTGCAGTTTCTATAATATTTGTGTCTTACAATTGCAGTAAAATGATATAACCTTGACATCATTGTCTTGTAATTGGAATTTTATCTCAAATATGAGGCTTGAAACAATGATAGTGAGTAAATGAAGTTTATTTTCAGTTGAACTGTCCCTTTAATGTATTTTGTTCATGTTGTTCTTCAAGTGTCTGCACATAAATCTGAAATTTCAACTACTTAAAATGGAACACGGTGCATTTGAGATGAGGATGTAAATATGTATGTGTGCTTACAGGCTAAATCTGACCTGTTTTACATGCAGGTAAGGTGTAGCTGATGTAGTCACAACGCCTTTTCAGGGCAAACAGTCAAACCTGATTCTTGATCAAAAGGAAGATGAAGGTCTTGGCTCATATCAAGCTCCTGAAACATATTTATCACCTTAGAGGTTAAAACTGCTCCTGAAACATTTACTTCAGTCATGTACTCAACCTCCATTTGTTCTAAACATGAGTTTTTTTCTTCTGATGAACACAAAATACTGTATATTCTAATGAATGTTAGAAAACGGGAGCCATTGACTTCCATTCTTATAATGTATGTAAGAAAATAAAAACTTAAAACAATTAAGTTGTCCCAAAAAATCCTCAATAATTGTGTTGTTTAAGCTCATTTTAAATAAGTAGTTTAAACAAATGGCAAACATACTTTTTTGAGTGCACGATTCATGTCTTGTAATAATTCAACTAGTGGGATTGACAGCTTAGATGAAGCAGAATGGTGTGATCTTCATCCTAATGACAGCTAGTTGCTCGGATGCCAATGACAGTTTGGTTTGTCATGCATTGGCCTGCTTTAAAAAAGACCACGAGGAGGTGGTACAACAGAAGAGATGTGTGTGTGAATGAAATCATGCCAGTACTGTGTGTTCCCAAAGCAGCATGTTCACATGAATGCCATTTTAGGACGGCATTGTGGAATATGAGCTTTTTTGGATCACTGTGATGGTTATTATTGTAATATCATTTTAAATAGAGAGTTGGGAAAGTAGGTCAGAGAACTTGATCCTGTAGCCCACACACATGCAGCTCTTCCCACCACATGCGAACAGTCATATTTTTTAACATCGAGTTAAAGGTTTGAGGATGTTAGGGCTTTATGAGGAAAAAAGCCTGCGGTCACATATAGAAGGGGGGGGGGGGTTGTACAGAATTGTACAGTGAGTGTTTGCCCCATGCTGAATGGTTCTTTAGTGCCCCCTAGTGCTGTCATATATTCATGTTTACCAAAAGAATTCACCTGAGATGGTGAAAGTGAAGGAGAATTGTGCTACTGACAGAAGCAAAAATTAAAATCAAGAATATTTTAGCAATTTTAACGGTCATTGACATGAGAAGCTTTGTTATTGCCTGGAGCTGTTCAGAAATGCATTATATAAGCAATGGCCTGAATGTACGCAATTATGAATGATTATTTTGTTGCAATTAAAATTCATTTATATGTTTTCGTGGTATTTCAAGTTAAAGAATGTCTAGGTCTGACTGAAATTGTAATACAAAAAAGGCTCATTCAAATTCTGAAATTCTTGAATGGTGGAAGCAGTAACGTAAATGAGCTTTTTCGTATACATGCAGGGTCCTATTTGGTTATAAGATATAAACATTAAACAGTAAATTATTTTAATAATGATTAAATGAATGATTCAAATCAGAAAAATACTAAAAACACTTGACCTTCAAAAAGAAGACAAAAACAAATATTTCTATTAGATTTGCAGTTTAATAAATTTTACAGATTTATTTGAAGAAATAATCTTTAAAAAAAAATAAAACATTTCTAGTGGGTGACACAGTGGCCTCACACTGTCGCCTCACACCTAGAAGGTCACTGGTTTGAGTCCCGGCTGGGTCAGTTGGCATTTCTGTGTGGAGTTTGCTCTCCCTGTGTTCACGTGGGTTTCCTGCAGATGCTCTGGTTTCCGCCACAGTCCAAATACATGTGCTATATGTAAGTGAATTGGGTAAACAAAGTTGGCCGTAGTGTATGATTGAAAGTGTGTATGGGTGTTTCCTAGTACTATAATAAACGAAAAACAAATAAATGTGTGCAAGTCTAGTTAAATATATTAGTTAAATAATATTAAAATGGTAAATTAAAAAAAAAATTATATATTATAATACAAATATACTAGTACTTTTTACTTGGTTTCAGTACATTTAAAAAAAAAATTAATCATCTTTTATAATTAATTGTGAAATTTACTAGAATTAAATAAAAAATTACAAGCAAAAAATATTTTAAAAATATAGAAATTAAGTTAATTAAATTACTATATGAATGAATCAATGAACGAATAAACAAATGAATGAATGAATGACTGAACGAAGGAACAAGTGAAGTTTGTTTATAAACTAATTTCGAGAGATCACATGCTTATGATTGCTTGCGACTGGTCCCGCATTATCCAATCTAGAATTCACCAATCAGATGATTCCTAAGCCACTATAAATACCCTAAGTTTCCTATAACAGCCATCTTCATTTTGAAGAATCCCCCCTTCCACCCCTTATCCTCCTTATTTATTAGAAAGGTGACATGGTGGACCAGTGGTTAGCACTGTTGCCTCACAGCAAGAAAGTCACTGGTTTTAGTCCTTACCAAGCCAGCCGACGTTTCTGTGTGGAGTTTACAAGTTCTCCCCGTGCTCAAATGGGTGTCCTCCGAAATACCCGGTTTTCTCCCACTGTCCAGAAACATGCAACTTAAGTTAATTGACTAATCCAAATAGGCACAATAGACATACTCCTAGTAAGTAGTTATCTTGTAAGAGCAATCACTATCTGTTCCTTAGCTACTACAGCAGGGGAGTTCTCAAGATCTACATGAGCTCAAACTCCCCTCTCACCTTGCATACGGGAGGGAGCCCCGGGCTTGAGGATCTTATGAGCTCAGGGCTCTCTCCCGGGAGAGCATGCCAAACAAGCTTTATGATCAATCATCAGCTAAGGGTGAACTCATGAAACGAATGAAAGAACGAATGAACAGTCAAGTTGTAGGAATGTTTACCTTTATCATTACATTTCTTGACATTTTGAATCATCTTTGTATATTTGTGATCTTTATTTTTTTAACTTAGATCTTCCTCTGTTTCAGATATGGAGACATGGTTCCTAAGACCATCATGGGGAAGATCTTTGGCTCTATTTGCTCTCTGAGTGGCGTGTTGGTGATCGCTCTTCCCGTTCCTGTCATCGTGTCCAACTTCAGCCGGATCTACCATCAAAGTCAGCGTGCAGAGAAGAGACGTGCCCAAAAGGTACCCTAAACACTGTGATCTCACAGAACTCAAATGTAGATGTTCTCCCAAACTACAAGCAGGTCCGGCTGTGGCAAAAAGATTAGACCCTGACAGGACCATGTACACACAGACACAGACAAATGACACTGGGATAGTATTTAATACAACTTGGCACAATGTGCTTGTGACCCAGATGTCTGCATGTTGAGCGTGTGTGTGTGGATGTGTGTGTGTGTGTCTCTGCGGTATGTTAACTGCAGGCCTCTGTGGATCCATCATTTCTAGTGCATGCCCAGATCCCATCCATACCTCAGCACAGCAGACAGAAACACAAACACACAGAAACAAGAGCGACAGCAGCATGCCAGATAGCAGGAAATTAGAAGAGAGAGACTGAATGAAACGGATGAGAAAACGGCCACATACACACTGCAGTATGTTTAAAGACAAAACCTTCACATTAAGAGGTAACACAAGTTATTTGGTGACATGAATCACTTTGTTTGTTGTTGGTTCTACACCCTTTTCAGTACCTTAAAGGTAACTCATTACCTATCAAATTAAGTGCACTCAAGTCTGGTTGAAGTGCGAGGAAAATATGTTAATACCTTTTACTGATGGTTATACTACATTATATTGTTACACTCATGTTTTGCTTACACTAGTTGATATTGATTTGTAATGTATACTAATTTATAATTGAATTATACATAATTTACATAGTTAAACATCTTTGGTAAAGGGATAGATCACCCAAATCTGAAAATTCTGCCATCATTTACTCACCATGAACTTTTTGGTTCTGTTGAGCACAAAAGAAGATATGTTGGAAACCGGTAACCATTGACTTCCATAGTATTTGTTTTTCCTACTATGGAAGTCAATGGTTACAGGTTTCCAACATTCTTCAAAATATCTTTTTTTGATTTATCGAACTATCCTCTTATTCATCTGAACGTTTATTTGTTAAACTTACAACACTTTTAGGATTCCTGTTACCTCAAACTTTAGCTGCCAATAAGCTGCACACAGTTCAGTGTTTGCTTGAGAAGCGCGTGCGATGTCACAACGCAGTGGTGACTAAATTGGCATATTTTAATGCTTAGCTTCAGGATTATTTAAAAAGGAATGATTCAATTAATTCTGAAACCTCAATTAATCTGATTACTTTTGCAATTAAATTTAAATGCAACTTTTACAGCCCATCTGCACAGCGACTGCCATTATAATCAATGAAGTTGTACTTGCACACTACATTTACAGCCGGTGCATTAGCCTGCGGTTTAGACATCTGAATTTATTACAGCAGGAGTGTTGATCTGATTACTTGACTGTTTCTTCACTGCCTGAAATAAAGATACAGAGTTGTCACTTGTGCAAAAGGTACATTTTTGTGCCTATAGAGTTCATATTGGTAATAAATAGACAGAAAATGTACTGTACTACCCCCAGTGACAGCTTTTGTACCTTTATTCAAACACAATCTCATGGCAGTTCATACCTTTTTGATTCAGTGGCTAATTCGTATGATCTTATCCATACAATTTAGTACGTTTTGCTCATCCCCCAAGGATGGTTGGGTGCCACGCCTATTTTTTAAAATCAAACATTTTTGTACAACTGAACTACGAATTCAAACAATTAAGCCTAACTGACAAAACGTATCATAGTTACGTTTCCTCATGAGATCAGGCTGTTATCCTTGTGTAAGGTTGTTAAATATGAAAGAAAATATATGCTCATGTGAAAATAAGTACTAAGCTCAAATCTTACTCAATAAAAGGTACCTGGTCGAAAATATATTTGAGTAAAAATTTGATTTAGTACAGCTTTAAATTGCACTTAAGTATTACAAATTAAAAGTATTTTATAGCCAAAATAAAAACAAGAGAGCAAATTCTTGTTTCCTGATATTTATTCACCACCCAAAGCAAATACATTAATAATATGTGAAAATAGGTACTGAGCCCAAATATTACTCAATAAAAAGTACCTGGCTGAAAATATACTTGAGTAAAAGGTATAAATTGCAGCTTTAAATTGTACTTAAGTATTAAAAATTAAAAGTACCTTATAGCAAAAATAAAAACAAGAGAGAAAATTTTTGCTTCATTATATTGAATCCCCTTCCAGTGCAAATGCATTAATATGTGAAAATATAGGCAATGAGCTCGAATTATATTGTTTAAAAAGTACTTGGTTAAAAATATACTTAAATTAAATGTATAAATTTAAATAGGGTATATGCGGAAGAATGCGGAATGACTTCTTAAAGTTTGTCAGTAAACTGGGTCCAGCGCTTCCGGTGAATTGTATGTCATTACAAAATCAGCGCATTTAAGGTCTGTTTTCTTTCAAAATCAGCGATCTCCACTGCCTCTTTAAAACTTGAACATTTTACTCCAGTATATTCAAAGGAGATTCTGTGCTAGCCTCTGAATCCAGATGGGCTTGTGCGTGTTAAACAACTTTTTGTCTCGTTTTTCGCTTGAGCAACTAAATAAATGCTGAGTTCTATTTAACTGATTATATTTTAAGTACATTACAACATCGATGCTGTAAAAGCAACCGTATGAAATGGACAAAAGTCACATTAACCGTTCACCCAAAGGTTATCAGTATGGGAAGAAACATATATCTGCATATACCCTATTGTACGTAAGTTTAAAAAGTAAATGTACCCTATAGAAAAAATAAAAACAAGAGAGGAAATTCTTGTTTCATCATAGTGAATCACCTTCCAGTGCAAATACAGTAAATATACATGAAAATATAGGTACTGAGCTCAAATCTTACTGAATAAAAAGTACCTGGTCGAAAATATACTTGAGTAAAATTTTAAAAAGTACAGCTTCAAGTATTTAAAGAGTAAAAGTACCCTATGGTAAACTAAAAACAATATTGGAAATTATTGTTTCATCATATGAATCACCTTCCA
Source organism: Danio rerio (assembly GCF_052040795.2). Classification (NCBI taxonomy): domain Eukaryota; kingdom Metazoa; phylum Chordata; class Actinopteri; order Cypriniformes; family Danionidae; genus Danio; species Danio rerio. Next base: position 11,084,311 of record NC_141024.2, read on the forward strand.
GTGCAAATACATTAAATATATGTGGAAATATAGAAACTGAGCTCAAATCTAACTCGATAAAAAGTACCTGGTTGAAAATTTGCTTGAGTAAAATTTATAAAACGCAGCTTTAAACTGTACTTAAGTATTTAGAAAGTAAAAGTTCCCTATAGTAAAAAAAAAAAAAGCATAAGAGGAAATTATTGTTTAATCATATTGAATCCCCTTCCAATGCAAATACATTAAATCTATGTGAAAATATAGGCACTGAGCTCAAATATAATTTAAAAAATGACCTGGTTGAAAATATACCTAAAAAAATGTATAAAGTACAGATTTAAATTGTACTTAGGTATTTTAAAAGTAAAAGTACCCTATAGTAAAATACTATAGATTTCTAAATCTAGAAAAAAATAGAAATTCTTTCAGTGCAAATACATTAAACGAATAAGAGACATTCAATTAAAACAGCAGAATATCATAATGACATATTAACAAATGTTGTCAGAATGACAAATGTTATGATAAAAAAATTAACACAATTTCCAGAGAAAAATCCACAGAAATATAGAGCTTTCAAATGGTCTCATCAGTTTTTTTTCATAGCTGAAAACAGTCGTAACATTGATTATGCGTTTACCACATTTTAAAGTCCATAAGATTTAAAAAAAAAAAGGTGTAAAAATGTAACTAGTACTTTGAAAGTAAAATAAAATTGTAGGTTTTGTAAATGTATGCTCAAATTAAAGGACAAAAAGTCAGTACAGTAAGAATCTCCAAAAAGCACAGTAAACAAGTAAAATCAACCCACGTGTATGAGAGTATAAAACAGAGGTGACTTCTGAGGCTAAAACCTTGAAAAGCTCTTGACTGTTCGTGCCTATTAAACTAGTCTTATACATGATTAGCCTGTCATCAGTGTTATAAATGATCGAACTGTGTGTACAGGACAAAATGAGACACTAATAGAAGTGTGTTTTTATCAGCAGTGTGTACGTGGCCATTGAGAGCAGGCACCGGAAGAGCAGATGCTGTTCTGTGGCCTGTTCTCCTTTGGGGGTGATCAGGACTCACAGACGTACTGACATCACATCATCTCTCATTACAGGAGTGTCTTCTCTTAATTTAGCTGTTCGACTTCAGCCAGCCCTCGGGAGGCACAAACAGTTCAGAAATCCCAGTCCCCTCTGTGAGATAAACAGAACAAGCAATCCACCCAAGAACAACAGTCTGTTTTTTCAGTTTACCAGGGACTGGGAGTGAGAGTAGGAGAGATGGGAGAGGAGGTGAAGGATGTAACAATACCACAATTTCTGTAGCCAGTAGGAATAGCAGTAAACTTTTACAGTGCTTATAAAAAAATGAAAAAGAAAATTTTATATATATATATATATATATATATATATATATATATATATATATATATATATATATATATATATATATATATATATATATATATATTTTAATCAATAGATATTTTAGCCAATTCAAAGATCTGATGTTTTGACACAAGTGCAGATGTTTGTTCTGCTGATTTTTACAGATATTTAAAAGGAAATTATCTTTTTATAATAAATCTTCTTTGTTTTATTTTGTTTTTATGAACAAAATATAAATAAATTTTCTTGTTTTATTTATATTTAACTATTCTGTTGTATTATTGCTATAGTACTTACAGCAAAAGTAAGTATTCAACACGTCACCATTTTCCTTGGTTCCATCTATCCAAACTAATCTTTATTTTGAACTTTCTATTGGATTTGAGTCAGGTGATTGGCTAGGCCATTCTGCAGCTTGATTTACTTTCTCTGAAAGAATTAGAGAGTTTCCTTGTCTGTGTTTTGGATCAGTGTCTTGCTGAAATGTTCACTATGTTCTCCTCTTCATCATCCTGATAATGTAGATGTTGGATTGAAGCAGTTAATATTAATTTACAATCATGAAGGGCAGAGTGTTGCTGAAGGACTTCTAAGAGATTTCAGCTGCTGTCTGGGCTTTCACTGCCTTTCAATACCTTACTTACTTCATGTGTTTAATATTTTTTAATGTCTCAATTCATTTTATTACACTTAATTTGTCAACTCATTAGATTTTTTTTTCATTTATGCATTTATTCAGTTGTTTTCAACATTTGGTGAAAATTTATAAATATGTTTTCTGAGAAAAATGGTGACATGTTGAATAAATTTTTTTTTTACCCACCATATATATATTAGTCACAAAAGGGGGTCGCACACCAAATGCGTGGCTTGGCGACGCACCCCCATGCATTTTGGAATTCTCAACAGATTTTTTTTCAGCATACGCCCACTGGTGCTACAAGTTGGCGGCTGTCCGCTGCGACCAGCAGCGACTCAGGACACTGTTCATATTTCTGCCGCGCCACAGAGCGCCATCTGAATAGTTTCATTTTAAATAACATGCGAATGTGCGCGTCTGGTGTGCGATACTTCCAACTGTTATGTCGCGCCGCATTCAATGTACGATTCACTTAAGGTTGCATTTATTTTATCAGAAATACAGAAATATTATTAGTTTGTAAAAATTATTTTATTCCCAGAATAAAAAAAATAAAAAAATCATTGTATTTTATTGCAGATATTTTATCTATTTTATTTTATTTTAAAATGAACATTTCCCTGTCACTACAAAGTAGAATTTTTAGTACCAAAATTGTGTACTTGCTAATTTTTGTGTAATATGTTTATTTTAATATTTTATGTTTAACATTAGCATTAGAATTGTCATTGTCTCTTTAAATCATTTGAAACCAATAATTGTCTGAATCTTGAATATGAGTATTATTTTCTTCCAAAAAAAATAAAAAATAACCCTAAGTTTTTAAATGTTATATTACTTTTATTATTAGTAAAATTAAATACAATTATTCTATTAAATTATTAGCCCTTCTTTTATTTTTTTCTCTTTTCAATATTTACCAAATGATGTTTAACAGAGTAAGGAAACTTTCACAGTAATTCTGATAATATTTTTTCTTCCGGATAAAGTCTTATTTCTTTTATTTCGGCTAGAATAAAAGCAGCTTGTAATTTTTTAAAAATCCATTTAAAGGGTCAAAATTATTCGCCCTTAAAAAAATAGATTTTTTTCCGATAGTCTACAGAACAAACCACTTGCCTAATTACCCTGTCCTGCCTAGTTAACCTAATTAACCTTATTAAGCCTTTAAATGTCACTTTAAGCTGAATACTAGTGTGTTGAAAAATATCTAGTAAAATATAATTAACTGTCATCATGGCAAAGATAAAATACATCAGTTATTAGAAATTAGTTATTAAAACTATTATGTTTAGAAATGTGCTGAAAAAAATCTGCTCTCCGTTAAACAGAAAATGGACAAAAAAAATAAACAGGGGTGCTAATAATTCTGACTTCAACTGTATATATGGTGTCAAAATGTCAACTATCTCAGTATAGCTCTAATCACAATACAGAACGACTGGTATTGTTACACCTTTTCACGAATCTGCACACTGCACATTGCCATTCTTCATGTCAGACGTGAGCATGCAAACATCAGTCAGCAACATGCACACATTGCTCAAGAGAGGAGGAGGAGGAGTTGTTCGGCTAAACGCCCGTGTGTTTGTCCACCTGAACAGAAAACCAGGCTTGCTAGAATTCGTGCGGCGAAGAGCGGCGGCGCTAACGCTTATTTGCAGTACAAACGCAATGGGATGCTGGTGGACATGGAGGAGGAGGTAACGGTGGAAACCAAGCCGTCGGGGTCTCTTTTAATGGAACATGACATGATGGGCTGGTGCTGGTGCATGCGGACCCCTCTTTCCCCCCTCTCCACCAGGGGGCCGGGGTCCGGCAGGGCTGTCCCCATTCAACGCTTCAGTGGTGTTTCTCTAACTCTCTCTATCTTTCTCGCTGTCTTTCGCTCTTCTTTCTCACACCTAGACCAGGTGCACCGGTCATCAATAATCGTGTGACCTCTTGTTCGATGGCAGTGCGGTGCATGCGGCTTTGGCCTTGCCGGGGGCCACGGACATCCGCTCCAGTACCGACGGGGCCCCCCTGTTTTTTACTGCAACCCTTTTCTCCATCTCTCAACTACTTTGGTTTTTTGGGTTTTTCTCTCGTCTACTTGCTTTTTTTTTTTTTCCAACTTTCAACTACTACTCTTGTGCTCCATGCATTTTTTAACATGCATTTTTTTTCTCACGGCTGTCCGAATTGGCCTGTGCTCTGTGTGTGTCTCTCTCTCTTTCCCTCTTCATGACATCATCAGAACGCATCACATGGAGGAATGAAATTGTCTGAGCTGCATGTCATTGATTGGCCAACATCTGAATGGGAGGCGGGGTTTAAAGTGAGGCAGAGACCATGTGGTTGTGTTGATTGAGTGCCTGTTCAGTGCTCACCATAAGCGGGCTCTCGGTGAATGACGCCCTGGTTCAGGAGTGTCTTAATCCTGCTCCTACAGGGTCATTGTCCTGCAAAATGTAGCTCCAGTGCTTGACCTGTCAACACCCATAGCCTATTAAGCAGTGTGCCAAAATATACCACCAATGCACTTCCAAATTTGAGTCCTGGCTCATGGACTTTACCTGATAATACCCCTTTCTCACTCATCAACTTTGCTTTCTATCTAGCCACACTTGACCCAAATAATTAAGGTCTGCATTCAAAATCACATGCATCCACACTATGTAGTAGGCAAAAAAATAGTATGTCAAAAATAGCAGCCCTAAGTGCACACTTCATTCAATAAGGCTACTTTTGTCTCTCAGGGGAACTCTTTTTGTTTTAATATTGTAGTGTTGTCATGATACTAAATTTCAGTACCATTCGGTACTGGCATTTTTAAAAATATATATTTCCCGGTAACATTCAAATGCAGTTGAACACATTCTTAAACACTGCTGATTTGCCATTGTGTTCACGTGCTCAACAGAAATGACTGTGATTGGCTGTGACGGTCATCATTTCACCACACTTCACTTCTGTGTATGTTAGCTGGAAATTGGTACTGACATTCACTGTTATCAACACTGTTATCGGATGAGCTTTATCATATGGTGCTCTTTTTATCCCATAAAGTCTTGTGAGATGATTTTTGTAATGTGAACAATGCTAATGACTGTTAACATGTCAACATGGCCATACGTAACAACTTTACCTATGTACCTTCATACCTAAATACATCTTATATGTTAAGGCTATTTACAATACAACAGTGTTTGAAAATGTTTCTGAAAACAAAACAACTGTAATCTCTGTAAGAGGAGGTTGATCTGTAAGTTCTTGGGTTATGATGGAGCTAAACTTTGCAGGATATTGATAGCTAAACGAGAGCAGGATTGCACACCCCTGCCCTAGTCTGGTCACTGTGTCATACTGATTCATTAAGGCTCTTATAAATGTAGGTGCAGTGGCTGTCATGGTTCAAATACAGCAGATGCTTATTTAGCCGAACTTGTACACATACTTTTCTAAACAATTAGTATCTCTTGAATATTTATTCATTAGACATTTACAGAGACGGAATATGTCCTTTTGTCCACTGTGTTTGAACTAACAGCCATCTATCAAGGTTATGGTGTTGAGAGATCAAGATGGACCATTGATTCTGAGCCTACCATTATCACAATGAGCCAGCCTTTCTCGACACTGTCTATGTTGCTGGATCATTGTGAGAATTTGAGCATTGGTGTCATTGGTCTTGTCTTTTCTCTCGGTTTCTTTCTTCTCTGCTAAGTTAATAAGAACTGTTTTCTGTTTCTTCAATAAGGCATCCAAAGAGGCGGGACAAGCTTTGGTATGTAAGGCCAACCCCACATTTGAAACCCAACATCACCATCTCCTGCACTGCTTGGAGAAAACCACGGTAAGAGTCTTTGGAGTGTCTAAAGAGGCATGCTAAGTGTAAAAGACGTTATCTAGTAGGAGCTGTGCGAATAAACGTACTTCCTCATTGGTACACCAATGACTCCCATGCTTTAAACCAGGGGTGGGCAAACTCGGTCATAGAGGGCTGGTGTCCTGCACAGCTTAGCTCCAATTGTAATCAAACACACCTGCTTATAGGTTTTTAGTGATCTTGAAGAAACTGGCTAGCATGTTTAGGTGTGTTTGATTAGTGTTGGAGCTAAACTGTGCAGGACACCTGCCCTCCTAGACTGAGTTTGTCCTCTCCTGCTTTGAAAACTAGTTTGAATTCCACTCAGATCAACGCAAATAGAACCACAGGCTTTAAATTGGTGCCATGACCCGGATCGTGGTGAGGTTTAGGAGTGTGAGTAGTAACAAAGGCCAGATTGTATAAACTGTGCTAGTAAACCTCACTTCCCTGGGCTTTACTTTAGGCATGTCTGCTAGTTCGAATCAAACTATGAGCAGAAATGTGAGCAGAATCGAAAAGATTACGTTAGCATTTCGGTCTCTGTAGAAAATGAAGTTTACTGTTTTACATTCTGTCTTGTTTGTTTATCTTTACTACTTTATAGAAAGTTTAACGGTTACTGGATAGGTAACTGTTGAAATGACACTTTCATCCCAAATATGAAAACAAATTTTCTAAAAATATCTTTACCTAGGGAACAGACTGAAGCATTATTAGCTGCAAAACTTGGCATGATGCACTTGGTTATACCATTATAACCAATGCCGTTTGGCATAATTGGCATTAAAGTGGCGCAGTGGTTTTAGGCATGCCATTAAACATGATATGAAAACTCTGGCAAAGAGAGAAAGATGAGGGTGCCAGAGAACAGAAATTTCATTTTTGCCTTTACCATTAACCAGTGCCAGATTTTAAGCACCTCGGTGCTTTTGGGTTTGCTACAAATAAGTGCAGTTTTTCTCTTAAGAGAAATCATTAGTCAGACACTGGCAGGAAATTGACAGCCACTGTTGTCCCCTGCCAGCTAGACTCATGACAGTCTAGAGAACAGACAGCGACCTGCTCTTGCGTTCCTAGGGCACTAAACTTAAGACAGTACAAAGGAAAATTCCAGTGGATGTAGGACTGCTTGAGAAACAGAAACAGCTTTCAAGACCTCCCTCTGATTCCATATAGAAATATTATATTTGGAAATATATACAAAGGACACATATGACATACAAGTTCATATCTGGATTTTCACATACATAAAATGTGATATGCAACACATTTCAAAGATGGCTGCTTACATATATATTAGGGATGCTCCGATCAGGATTTTTTGGAGCCGATGCTGAGTACCGATCACTCATCATGGTGATTGGCCAATACTAAGTACCGATTCTGATGCTTTAAGGTTTATATAACTTTAACATTGCATAATGCACATTTTCCCTCTAAGTACAATACTTAAATGGAATACTCCAATACTTATATACTTAAGTGGAGCCTTTCCTAAAATAATAAATGGTCACACTTTACAATAAGGTTCATTAGTTAATGTTAGTTAATTCATTTACTAACATGAACAAACAACGAACCATACATTTACTACTGTATTTGTTCATGTTATTTAACCTTAGTTAAGGAAAATACAGTTGTTCATTTGTAGTTCATGTTAACTCACGGTGCACTAACTAATGTTAACAAGCATGGACTTGGATGTTAATAATGCATTAGTAAATGTTCAATTATGATTAATAAGTGCTGTACAAGTGTTGTTCATGATTAGTTCATGTTAGTAAATGCATTATCTAATGAACCTTATTGTAAAGTGTTACCGAATAAATGAAGGATGTTGCATATAAGCACTAAAAACATGTCTGTTATAAACATTGTGCAGACAAGTCATGGTCAGAAACAGCTTTACTGAAAATAATAGATTAAATTGAAAAAAAAGGGTAAGAAAAATGACTGACAATTCAAGTTAGAAACATTGCAAATGATGGTAGAACATGCCTGAATGAAGAAAAAGTTAGGAGTGCATTTTTGATTAGAATGCAACTTCCCCTGCTTGTAAACCCATAAACTAACACTTGTGAATGGTTCATGTGATCGGCCAGATAAGCGAGTACCGATTGAGTCATAAAATGTGATTATCGGCCCGGCCGATACCAATCTCCCGCCAATCGACCGGAGCATCCCTTATATATATATATATATAGATAGATAGATAGATAGATAGATAGATAGATAGATAGATAGATAGATAGATAGATAGATAGATAGATAGATAGATAGATAGATAGATAGATAGATAGATAGATAGATAGATAGATAGATAGATAGATAGATAGATAGATAGATGGATAGATAGATGGATAGATAGATACTATCAAAACTAATATATTTGAACATATTTAAGTCCAATAATTGAAAATAACATATATGTAAATAAACATTCATTGGCATATTGTGATATATATGACATATATTTTATATGTGAAATCGAAATATGAACTTATATGTGTAATTTACAGATACTGCCCTATATTTCCAGGCTTGTGTGATATCTGTTTTAGAGACAAATGTAATTGAGATTTACCATAAGTTCCCATCACCGCTTAACAAAACCTGAACTATTCCTTTCTCTCTCTCAGAATCATGAGTTTGTGGACGAGCAAACCTATGAGACGAGCTGCATGGAGGTTTCTCTTGCGAAGCCATCTATGTCCCGTTCCTCATCGATGTCCTCCTCTCCTCATGGCCTGTCCTCCTGCTGCACGCGCAGAAATAAGCGCAAGAGCTTCAACGTCCCCAATTCCAACATGGCCGGCGGCCGCAGGGGCAGCATACAGGAGCTCAGCACCATCCAGATCAGAGAGAGACCGCTGAGCAACAGGTGCTCTCACAGCACTCATGCACACTGACACAAACACACAAACACAAGGAATATGCTGATATTTTGGCTGTGGTCTGAAAATAGATGAGTCAGAGCTGGGTCTTATTTAGAAGTGTTTATTATAGCGACTTTATTAAGATGCTTGGTTTTCTCCAGGGTTTATATTGCTTGGATATTTTACATAGTTGAAGTTCTTGACAATCCACTGCGTATATTAAAGATCAAGTGCATATTTGTTTTCCAATTAAATTTAAAGATTGGATTAATAACTTTATTTTGGTACAAATATAATTATTCATTTGGAATTAAAGGGACAGCTCACCCACAAATAAAACAAAATTTACTTACACTTCACTTGTCCAGCCGATTCAAATGTTATCACTCGATTGAATGGGCGTTATCAGTTGGTAGATATGGACCAGTAGGGGCCTTCTGCACCAACTAGTATAGGCTCAGAATTTGTCATTCATTCACATGGTTATTGATCACATACGACTACGGCCGGAAGTTAAAAGTAATTATTTATATTATTTATTAAATTTCCCATTTAATAAATTGCATTTTATTAACGTCTACTCCTACCCCAAACCTAAACCCAGCCGTCATAGAAATCTAAAAACAGATCTAGAGTGTTCCCTATTAGTATAGCTGATTATCCTTGTGCATGGGTGATAACAGCCTTCTGAGTCTACCAATAGGTGCAGAAGGCCCCTACTGGACCACATCTATTAGCTGATTGTGCCCATGCAATCGAGTGATAACGTTGGAAGCGGGTGACTTATCACAAACCTCATTTTCTTTTTTCTGTTCAAAACTAAAGAGGATATTCTGACTAAGCTGGAAATCAGTAACTTCAATGCTTTTACCATAGTACCCAGTTACCGGCTTCCAACATTCTTCAAAATATCTTCTATTGTGTTCAACAGAAAAAAGATACTCATGAAGGATTGTGTCACGATCACCAACAATCCAGCCTGTGCAGATCGCTGGTAAACACACAATATTGCATAGAACAACAAATCCGCCATTAAATGGACTACAAGCTCCAGTCATGCACCACTCACACACCTGGCCTAGATCTCCATGATTGCAGACAAACACAGCTAAAGCTACTCATGAACTGATTACTAGGTCTATTTGCACACACACACGCACTTCAGTGCTGAGTCTTGTTAAAACTGAATAGTCAACATTACAACATGTTTTCCTTGCCTTGTTTTGCCGTGTTTTTGACCCTCACCTTGTTTTGTTTGTTTATTCCTGTCTGCTGACTGCCTTTTGACCATCTGCCTGTTTATTTAACTAAGTCTCTGGATTTCCCGTACACATCTGTTTGCTCCCGTGTTGACTGTTATACCCCTGACCATCTCGTAGTCTATTTAATGGCGGATTTGTAGTCCAGGCTGGAGCACAGACTGGATTGCTGGTGATCGTGACAGATTGTAAACATTTGGGATTGTGTTTCATGCATACCGCTTTATATTGTATAGTATGTAGATTGCAGTTTAGTCTGCATAGTATTTAGTATGTAATGGGTAATGCATTATGTAGTACATAATATTTTATACGAATGCTTGTATGCAAATTACATAGGATTCATATATGAAAAGCATAATAGCATAAATAGTGCATGGTATTTGAGATGCTAATGCATACGTTTTAGCAGGCATGCAAAATACAGAATGCAGTAAATGGTGTTCATTGTGTAGAGCATATGCTGTCATTTGCACATATATGACATATAGTACACACTATCTAGTACTCAATATGCATTCAGTGTGCATATTATGCAAAATATATAGAATGTAGTATACTACAATGTGCATAATTTGGAATTTGCATGTATTATACATTTATTATGCACTATAAATACAATATTTAAAGGGAAAAAGAGACAATTTGGTCAAAATTTACTCACTTTTTTACTTTCCAAAACGTTCCAAAGCTGTTTGACTTTTTTATGTTTTCTTATATTCAGATATTTTGAAAAATGCTAGTGCATGGCACATTTTGACTTTCCTAGTTGTTGTTTTTTTTATTTAAACAATGTGCCCACGTAACTAGCATAACCACTAGGGAGAGTAAATAGTGAGGTAATTTTCCTTTTAATGTGGTATGTAGTGCATAGAATTTAGAGTGCATGTAGAATTTGATGCATAGCATGTTCTAGTGAACATAATACACACTGTAAACTGAAGAGTTGAGCATTCCTAATAAGTTTACAGTATAACATGCAGATTGTGTATGGATCTGGGGATGTGGAATAACTCCCATAGTGATTCATGCTGCTGGAATCCTGTAAAGCTCCGGTTGTGACACTCCTCTCCCCCTCATGCCAGCATACTCTGGGAACGCTATCATGATTCACTCCAACAGCTGCCCATCAGCTGGATCACATTTTCTCCCCTCCTTATTTTATAGACTGTAAGAGACTTTCTCAACTTTTTGATATCTTAACTGACTGTCTTGTTTCACTAATTGGAGTTTTCTTTACAAAGCAAGTTTTTATTCTGGGTACTATGTATAGTAGATTGTGGAGATATATTAATGTCAATTCAAACATTTATTATTGGCCAGAAATAATAAATCAAGAATTATTGTTATTGTTAAATTGATAAATGCAATGAATATTTTTGAGATTAAGGGGTGCTGTGATGTTGGGGTTGGGTTTAGTTTCTTTATACAGAATAATTGATCTTGCTATTATAGTGTTGTCAATTGGTTAAATATTTGTAATGTGATATAAGCACATGGACTTTTAATTTTTAGTAAGCCAGCTCAGGCTCTTCCAATGAACTGTCATGCCATTACAAAATAGCGGTGTTTAAGATCTGGTTTTTGTAAAAATCTTTGACTATGTTTACATGGATACTGTAATCAAATTATTTGCCTTAATCTGAATAAGACGATAATATAATTAGGTGTTTACATGAGTTGCTTTCTGAGTGTTCCTTTCATGATCCTGTTTTACATGTTATAGCTCATAATTTGATTAACGTCATTGCATCACCACGATATCCACGGTTCCTCCGGAGTTACATGTAATTTCGGGTGTTTCACTTTTAATTTGTAGACTTTAACCGCAGTTTGGCACTTTCACATTCATTCGGGAACCTTTCATGCATGTCGGTCGTGACAAACGAAATGTTGGATGTGAGTATGAACTGCTGGAAGAGTGTCATTTTAATGGAATTTGATAAGGGAAAAAAAACTCTGCATTTTGCGATGCAGGTGTCTGTGGTCCTTCACTGATTTGGTAGGTGCAGAGAATAGTGTCAAAGTTTGTAGACTATCCTGATGCAAAATGCATCTAAAATCCTATATGAAGGTAATAGTTTGATTGAGGTGTTTACATATCTGTACTGCACTTCAAAAATGCGACTAAATACTCCACATGTCTTAATTCAATTTCTGTTCAGATCAGTTACGACTTTAGTCAGATAATTAGAATAGATTCTATTATAAAATAATTAGAAATCAATGTTTACATGGTAGACTCTAAATCAGAGTAGTCTTAAACATAATAAAATAGTTGGAGTCCATGTAAACATACTCGATGATCTTTCCTGCCTGATTAATATACAATATAAAGTGTCTCTGACAAGAAGCACTATATTAAACTCCATTGTTTCCCACCATTTATTTAAAAAAAATGGAAATTTATTTTACTACAGTATCTTCAAATGAGTTTCTCAAAATTTGCAAAATGTGCTCGTCTGCAGCTCCTGATGACGCTTGTGTTTAAACAGTTTTTCAACATTTTATGCTTGAACAACTAAGTGAATGCTTGAGTCTATTTAACTGATTACATTTCAATTAAATTACTTTAAAAGGAACCTTACGAAATTGAAAATAGTCACATTAAAAAACAAAGGAGGAGCCAGACAAAACAAAGGAGCAAATGATTCTATCAGCAACCTAAAACTTGAACAAACTGCCATGTTTAACTATTATCGCTGCCTTTTGGAGTGTTATGAACTCAGAATGAAGGTAATACTTTCTAAGAAAAGGTTACTGTAAAAGGAACAAAATTGACAATAGTCACATTAAACATACAACGAGTTTATCAGTGACTGATAAACACTTGGTGTGCATAAAGCCTACTAAAATGTTTGGAAAAAAATCTCTCTCATAGATTCTTTCAAATGACTTATTATTTATTAGTTTGAGTTCACATGGTGTGTAAATAGTGCTTTATCATCATTTTGTGAGGATGGGAAAATAAAGTTGAATTTTCAAGTAGGACTGTTTATTATTTGTATGTATATATTGCAATTTAACTGTTTTGTGTATAATGTAAGATTTGGTTTTAGATATTTTAATAAAGTCAAAGGCTGTGTCCAAAACCTCATACTTACATACTATACAGTACGCTAAAATCAGTATGCAAGCAGTATGTCCGAATTCATAGTATTCGAAAATCAGTATGGGAGAAGTTCCCAAATGACCTTCTACTTCCTTTGAGATTCTGAAGTGCGCTTTGCATGCAAACTTCGCTATCCCATGATGCCCCCTGAGAGATTTCATGAATGAGAGAGAGAAGCGACGCAACTCACGAGGGTAGTCAGTAGTTGTCGAGTAGTACATTTTAATTAAAATGCAGTACCCACTGAGTAGTTGGCAGTTTGGGACACAGCCAGAGTCTTCTCTTTTCATTCTCTCTCTCTCTCTCTCTCTGACTCTTTTTCTGTCTCCTCCATTGCAGCCGCTCCAGTCTCAATGCCAAGTTTGAGGAGACGGTACCGCTGAATTCAGAAGAGCCGTCCTACATCACTGCGGCGGTCATCAGCATGCCGACTCCACCGGTTACTACACCCGAGGGTGTAGACTTGGCCAGCTCGCACGACTTCTTGCAGAGCAACATTGTCAGGGTGTCGGCGTTATAGACCGTCCATTAGCCGTTTGAGTATATGAGTAAACACTGGATCGACGGATCGCCCCCTAGTGTAGTGGAGGAGGCATTGCAGCAGGATGGGCCTCAGCTGGACCTGTTTTTTTTTTATTTGTTTGTTTGTTTTTTGAATCAGCTCCCATCCAGAGCTCTCCGTCAGCTCCACCTCCAGGTCATGTGACTCCCACCGGGGTTCAATAGGCTTAACCCATAGAGAAAAACAATGCCCATTGTGGTTGTTTCATTTTTTCAGTATTGTGTGTCGCTGAATTTGTCGTCTTCGATTTTGATGGGATCGCGTGATATATTTAAGGAGTGTACCAGCAGGGGCGGGATTTTACAAGCTTTTAGACAGCTCCACACACACTTTTGATACTACAAAGTAAAGCTGGGCTCTACTAAGGTGTGTGTTTGAATGCGCGCGTGCGTGTATGAGTGTATACAATTAAAAATGATCTCTTGCATGTTTTTTTTTTTCACGTAAGTCTTTGTCTTTTCGGCATGAGCAATAAGGATTGGCTCTTTCTGTCAGAATGCGTGTTTTAATTGTTAATAATTTGCCTAGTTATATATACGATATCGATCTTTCGAAACTCAGCGAGTGTGTGGGTAAAAAAAAAAGCTGTTTTGTTGCTTTCCGAGAGTTTGGCCTGTTCATCTTCTCTCTCTGTCCCACCCATGTTGTGTTCACTCCTTGCCTGGCCTGATGGGATGTTCGTTATTCTTCTTTATTTGTGGATGAGTACAAAGAAAAGCTGAACAAACTTTCTTTTCCTAAATGTTTCAGCATATTTCTGGAGGCTTGTGGACTTGAGCTCAAATACTAGCCATTCCGTTTTATACTCCAAAGTTAGCGAGTTAACTGTGAAAAAGAAAAAAATAATGTGCTTATTTATTATCTTTGTTCAAATTCTTGTGCATGTTGTCGTGGACATGGTGAAACAGGCCAGTATGGACCAGAGCTATATTTATTTTGAAAGTTATGACTCATTTCTTTTCTTCCACTCGTCGGCCTCCCTTTAAAGTGATGTACTTTGTTTTCAACAGACATCCTCACCAAGTGTTGCCATTATGGCATCTAGTTGTGTGCAATGACACTGAGAATCTTAAAGTTCGATTCTTAGCACTGTTCTATTAGTATTGTGGTCTCCCAAATTTAAAGCATGAATCTCACAAAATCATGTTCAGGTATTTTCACTCCAAAATCAATAGAAAAGAAATTATGTTTTGCATTAAATGGCAATAAAGCACACCTTCCACACATTTTAATTTACCAAATTGCACCTGATATTCATCACTGTAATACAGTATTTATAAAAGCAGTACAACATATGTGTAGTGCTTTATGATTGTTAAATATTTGTGAAGAAATATATCAATGCAGTAATGGAAATTGTATTTTTGCATTACAGTAATTAATACTGTGCATGAAATTGTTTTTAAAATATTCTTATAACATGTTAGTGACAATTGAGCACACTTTCCACAGATTTTCAGCACTACACTTTACCAGATTTGTGTTACTGCAATACATGAAGAAGTACAATAGCTGTATAGTAAAGATTATTCAAATTATTTCATTGCAGTAATGAAAATTAATCGTTTGCATTATGGTAATAATTAAAAAAAATCTACCAAATCAGCCGTATTTTCACTTGTCAATACACTACCTGACAAAAGTCTTGTCCTTGATCCCTGTTGTAAGAGCAACAAGTAATACCTTGACTTCTGGTTGTTTATTTGGAAAAGTGGCAGAGGCTAGAATTTTCCCTTGAATCATCTGTTGAACTGCATCCTAATCGTCACAAATACTGCAAAAGACGTACTGGAACCCGCATGAAGTCAAGTTTGGTGAAGAAGAATGGATGGCAACATCAACACCCTGAGGTATCAAGAAATCTGTGCTGCCCAATTACATTGCAAACCACAGGAGAGGGCAAATTCTTCATCAGGATAGCACTCCTCATACTTCAGCCTCCACATCAAAGTTCCTGAAAGCAAAGAAGGTCAAGATGCTCCAGGATTGGCCAGCCCAATCACCAGTGATGAACATTATTGAGCATATCAGGGGTAAGATGCAGGAGGAAGCATTAAAAAATGAATTTAAAGAATCTTGAATCCAGCAAGAACGCTTTCTTTGCCATTCCAGATGACTTTATTAATACTTTATTTGACTTTTGTCAGGAAGTGTATAACATGTTTAAGTTTATTTCACTATAAAATCATTAGAATTCATTGGGTATTAGTTTGCATTAAATAGTTTTAAAATAACAACATTGCAGCGACAATTAAGCACACAATTTTCCACAATTTCTGAGTATTATAATAGGTTTTTCTTTTTAAAATCAAAAGGGGTTAATCATCATGAAAATAATGCACAATTCTGTCCAGGCTTGATTTAATGTTAGCAAAATATAATTTTTTTTCCATATTTGATTTTGGGCAGAAATATGTCTGTGAGATTCATTTAGAATCTAGTATTAATGAGATATTGATTATTGATTAAGCTGTGCGCCTAAAAGATGAATGATCTCTTCTTAGATGAATAATGTCTGCCATGTCTGAAATTAGCAAGAAATTAGTCTATAATGTTGATATTTTTATACCGATGTCGGTGCAATTTGTTGTGGCGAGGAGCTCTTAATGCGCCTTGCCCAACACACACACACACACACACACACACACACAGCACTGCCCTCCTGCTCAATGCCTGCACCCATTCTTGCTTTACCATGTGACTTATGCAACAACATTCTTTTTTGTAAAGATATGCTTTGTATTAAAGGGGTACCAGGGGAATAGAATCTCACAAATGCATATTTTTAAAACTCAAATGGTGTTGATTATATATTATAAATGTATTTCAGTTGTAAAATACGAAGAAAAAAAAGAGAAAGAAAAGAGAAAACTAAGAGGAGAGAGTGTTGCTAGTGCACATGTGCTGTAAATTTGTTCTTCGGTGTTGTGAAGTTGATTACATTTTCTTCATTTCTCCTAATTTCCACGGACTGAAGATTTGATGTTTCGCAGTTTACTTTCTGGACCGACGACTACAAAGGCTGGACCATCTGTTTAGGTTTGGAGATTTTATTTCCTTTTATTCCTGTTTGGAAGACAGGATTGACAGAGTGCATGCGCTCACAGACTCACAGAGAACGTGTGTTTTTTTTTCTTTTCTTTTTTTTTCAGGATTTACAGGGGACTTTTAAAAGAGACTTCCTGTTTGTGATATAATGTACATTTAAATGACTACCAGGTGAGGATGGTCCTTTGGAATTTGTTACAGCTTGTGTTATGGACATTAAAATATATGAATTATTGAAAAACAATGAAAAAAAGAACTACAAACCAGTTGTTTAGTCCGGTGCAGTGTCTATGAATAAATAGAATTAATTCATTGTCCTATTAAAATACAGATAAAAAAAAAAAAGGCAATGGTGTTGTGATCATTGTATTGATCTTGCGGGAAAAAAAAAATTGTGAATATTCAACCCAATATTACTGCAATTTTGTTGCTAATGTAATTTCGTGGCTTTATTCGACTGTTAAGCGTGACGTTGTGCAAAGCGGCTTCCAAGTCCAAGCGCTCTACCAAACTGTATGGGGAGACTCAACAAATGGTAATAATAAACATTTACAAAGGGATGTAATACTTGCGAAAATCACGATTGCATTATATATATATATATATATATATATATATATATATATATATATATATATATATATATATATATATATATATATATATATAATATCCCCTTGGCCAGAAAGTGATACATTTTTTATAAATTGTTCCAATATTGGTGTTGTTGATGCAGCAAGTCTAGATACTGTTGTGTACACCATGATTTTATATAAAATTCAATTTAATGCGTGATAGGACTAAAAAGTGGTCATAAGCTAATATTTTCTCAATTCAAGTGAGCAGCGGCTTGGACTCGGAAACAGTATTTCATACATCACCGATACGTTCACGGATTGTGAAATATAACATCTCGACTTGATATAAAGCTCCAGTTATGCGACGTATTAAGTTATATTTCTAGTCAACATTTGAAGTGGATCAAAAAAGTTTATACAACTTGTCTAAAACTATCAAACATCATCCATTCTCGTTTTGGGACAATTTAAAAAAGCTTTTTTTTGACCCACTTCCTCTACCTCTTTAATTTGCAATTATGACCTGTGGTGTGAATTGTAAATTCACAATTGCCTTAATCTATGGCTTAATTTAACTCATAAAAAAAAAAAACTTCACAACACAGACATATTCTGAAAACGTAGCCCTATATACATTTCTGGAGATAGCGAATTATGTACCCAGAAGTACATGGCTTCATTTAGGGCTAAAACGAAAGCTATGGGGTGGTATGATGGCACTTCTTTTCGCGCTTACCAGCTGACTGCTTACCTCCATGCTTTTCCACTTTTATCGGTTTGTCCTGAAGCTCATCATGTACATTGGCGGACTTGAGACGCAGAGAGGAGTTGATTATGGCGTGGGAAGTGGGTGGGCGGGTCAGTTTGTGCTTTTGAAAACACTATTGGTCGGGTTTACGGAAGGAGAAAGGTGGCTGAGTTGATTAGTCAGTCAGTCAGTCAGTCAGTGATTCAGTCAGTCAGTTGACAGTGGCCTCTGGTGGATTTATGTGAAAACAGCAGGCGCAAATGGCACTCATGAGAAACATTTGAGATCTCAAAAAGCATACACAGCAGCTTCTGGTGAAATCGCGAAAACAAAAACTGCAAAGACACATAGCTCCTGGGACATATTTGGTGCTCTTTATAAATGTATATAGTGGTACATTTTCAGAATGAGCCTGAGTTGAAACTTCAGCAAGCTCCTACAGTGCACATTACATCATTTTAAAGACCCCATGAAATACATTTAGCTTGTATACGTTAGCATTAATATGTTAGCATTCTGCTAAAACTTGACTAACTTGGCAGATTCATGCTTTTCTTTATAAAATATTGACGTCATAAAAGAATGTTGTGGACAAGGAACATGTCAAAATCAATGGTGCTTACCAACCAATCATCACTTTTCATATTTACATATTATTTTCATTTTTACTTATTATTTCAAGCCCTGGCTGGGCCAGTTGGCATTTCTGCGTGGAACGCCTCCCCGTGTTGGCGTGGGTTTCTTCCACAGTCCAAAGACATGCGCTATATGTGAATTGAATGAACTAAATTGGCCATAGTGTTTGAGTGCGTGTGTGAATGAGAGAGTGTATTGATGTTTCCCTGTACTGGGTTGCAGCTGGAAGGGCATCTGCTACGTAAAACATATGCTAGAATAGTTGGTGGTTCATTCCGCTGTGGTTACCCCTGATAAATAAGTTGTTGAAATGTTAAACAAAGCTATTTGTACTTTTTGTACCTTTTTATATCAAAACATGCTTGTTTTTTATTTTTATTTTGTGAAAACGTCATAAAGCTGGACATGTTATGCAATATGAAAGTATCAATTATTCTATCCCGGTGCCTAAAATCATTTACAAATCACCACGACAGCCTACTGCGAATGGATTGTGCCAAAACGGGCGGATATTGTGAAGTCTGAACCTCTCTACTATTCCCAACTGTACTCATTTCCCTCAGATGTCCCATTTTACCAATTTCACACATTTCTCAGGCGGCACATTTAAAGGACCCTCTATAATGCGGGCAACCGAAGCGGTCTATAGGCACTTAGCATGATTACGTTACACATTAGCTATCTAAATGCGATGACCGCTCAGCTCTTCTTTTATATACAGGAATCAAGGGATGACAAGGGCTGGAAGGCAAGGGATTGCACCTATTTTCCGCGCTCCCTCAGAACAAGCCGACCGCAAGGGTTGTGTTGAGCTCCCAACAGGCGAGCGATAGTGCTCCGCATTAGCATATTTCCCATCACGCCGAGGGTAATTGAGACGTTTGAAGTCGGTTGTAGGAAGAGACCGTATCTGAGAGACGCAGAAGGAGGGGGGGACCTCGGAACACACTGGGGGATATTGAAGTTGGACTTCATACAAGCTGCAGCTGTCTGTTTGCGACCTCGCTATTTTTGCGGAGAGGTGAAAGGCTAATGGTTTTATTTCCCCGCTGGCTCGTTTTACTGTACTCTGCGAAAGGAAAGAGGGATGGAGACTGCCTATACGATCCATCTGTGTGAAATGCTGTGTACATCTGCACCCACGCTAAACGGCCAGTGACACAAAGTCGACCGAACTCAATTGGAGTCTTTGGCTGAAAAGTGATACATTTGGACAGTGATTTACTGGGGTATGTGAGCACTCACCAGCATATGGATGAGGATGGATGTATAGCAGCTATAAAGCCTTGCTGTCTTCAGAGTCGTAACCACAATGGTGGGTTGTGATCCTGGATTAACATCTATGTTGATTCCGGAGCATCATTCCTGTTTGAAATTGTAATCCGTACCTAATCCCACCTATAACTGTACGTTATTCCCAAAATCAGGGAGGATTACTAGTTGAATAACAATGAAGTCAAAGCAAATAACATGAAATGTAACCCTAAACTTAACTCAAACTGTAAATGCATAGCTTAAATCTGATTGGCTGATTGGAATTTTGCTCCAGACTCAACATATGTATTGATCCAACATGTTCTATATTGTAAACAAAGTTCCAACACAAATCAATTTAGTTAACATAACAAACATTGTGGATTGAACAACCTCCCGAACCCAAATCCCAAAAAAGTGCCCCTCCAAGTAAAGTAATTGAATAATTATACATTAACATATCATGATGGTTAAATTGAACATACACTAATGTGGTATTTAAAACATTAATTAACAAACAATCATGCATTAACAAGTAATTAAGGTAGCCGTTTTTCACACTCATGTGACTCATGTCATAGTCAAAGTTAGCTCATGATTCGCGCAACTCATCATTAGTTCATAATAAAGCAATGTTCATTTACATCATTATTCATGTGCTGTTATTGTAAAGTGTTACCAAAATGTCTTTGTAAGTGAGTTGGAGCTGAAATCCATGGGAATGTTGGCCCTCCAGAACCAAATTTGGACAAGGTAGGTACATTTTGGTTTGAAACTAACTTGTTGTCATTGCCATGTAATATTTTGTTATGTGCATTTAGTGCCATTCATAAATCCTCTCCTATGGCTTCATGAGATGGTAAAGTGTCCTTTCAATGCATACTTCATCCTCGCTGGAAGCAGTCATCCAGGTAATAGTAAGAATTTACACACATTTGGCTTACATACTGTTTTTCTCCTGTTTAGTGTGGATGCAGCAACATTAAGGCACACGTTTATTGAAATATCCTGTGTTAGCAGTAGCTTGCAAACCAATTAACTGTCAAAATAAGACAACAGTGTTTATAAGATATTTTAAAAGCAGTTTTTCATGGTGGGGATATCAAAACATAAGCATTCATTTATTCTACTGAGGGTATTCTATTTCTATTTGCTATGTGAGTTATGATATGAAAGCAATAAAATCCCTGGAGTATTTCACAGGGTTGCTGGGGAATTTGTGCAAACTTTTGGTCTTCTTTCATGTTTGATGTTTATGACTACCAATTTGGCTGCATTACATTAGATTGTTAGAATATTTTAGGACTTATTGAGTGTGTTATTAAGTATGTTTGTTAAATGCTAATACTAAATTTGTTAAATGCTAATGCTAAAATGTGCAGCGCATTCCGCTGTGGCGACCACTGATTAATAAAAGGGAATAAGCCGAAAAGAAAATGAATAAACAAATGCTATATGCATGTAGTGTTAAAAGATTTACAGTAAGCGCTCTTTTACTTGTTGTTCCTTTCATTAGGTTGTTAAATCACATTCAAATAAAGAGAACCATTACTACTTCCTCCACAACATAGTTTTGGTCCCTGTCTGTGTCTTTCACACACACAAAAAATGAATAGAGAGTGGGGAGTGTTTGCAAAAAGAGAGGAAACAGTATGTCTTTTGTAAGCTTGTATGACGGCGATTCTGTGTGCTCCTCTCTGTTACATAAATCAGATCCTGCTCTGAGAAAGAACGCTGACAGGAGCGTTTCTGGCTCTCCACAAACTATGGTTTAGATTAGCATGCTAGCACTGGATTAGCATACTAGCACTGCTACTATTTTTGTTGTAAACTCAGCGCGTATAAAAAACCCTGATGACTTACTACTGTATTTGACAATATCATACATCCAAAATGTCCTAACTTGAAGCATTTCGGATCATTCAGTGGTTAATGCTAACTTGCTAATGCTAAGCTGAGGCTGAAATCACATACTACATGAGTAGATACTATATATAAATTTAATTTTGCTTCACGGTTATTCTTTATAGTAGTAATGTGAGTAGTGTGAATACAATTTGAACGTACCACGTTTATTCTTTCATTCATTCATTTTCTGCCACTTTTCCGGAGCTGGGTCGCAGGGGCAGCAGTCTTACCGTACGTTATCACCGAAAGGGGCGAGAGCGTCAAAGTAGCCGGAAGTCATTCACTTTCAATGACAGCCGGCGGCGATAAGCAGCGAGGAGCAGCGTGGCACGTCTTCGCCGGCGTGAGCGTCGAGGAGAGTTGAAATGAATTTAACTTTATGGTAATGAGCTATGACGCGGTTCGGACCTGTGAACTTTGGTTCCGACCACAGTTGTTCCCAAGGGTTCGATTATTGCAGTCGCCGGATTTCCAATTATTTACGATGTTTTCTTACAGGAACATACATTAAATAAGTTACTGGCGAGTTACTGATGTTCATTAATGTTATATAAATTTATCTTTAAATAGCGGGAATCTCACGCGATGTGACAGTACAAAACAGTACTGCTGCTTCAGGATATTTCAGAAATATGTACACATATTAGATAAATAGAGCAAAGCCTCACCACATCCAACTTGATCTTCCATTGTTATATGAATTTAATAAGAAGTGCGCAACATTTTCACGCTAAAAACATGTCTTATGCAGGAATGTAACTGATATGCTGCAACGGCTCCTTTAAGATCAATGTAGCGAGTTTTGACGCTCTCGCCGCCGGAGCTGAAGGCAGACAGCGTTGTCGGCAGGGCGGCCAGAGCGACCTTGGACGCTCTAGCCGCTTTCGGTGTGATAGTACGGTTAGGAGAGAACCCCAGACTTCCCTCTCCCCATACACTTCCTCCAGCTCCTCCGGGGGGATCCCCAGGCATTCCCAGGCCAGCCGAGAGACATAGTCCCTCCAGTTTGTCAGAGCTCCTCACCCTATCCATAAGAGTGCGCCCTGCCACCCTTCGAAGGAAACTCAATTCGGCCGCTTGTATCCGAGATCTTGTCCTTTCGGTCATGACCCAAAGCTCATGACCATAGGTGAGAGTAGGAACGTAGATTGACCGGTAAATCGAGAGCTTTGCCTTTCGGCTCAGCTCCTTCTTCACCACAATGGACCGGTACATCGACCGCACTACTGCTGCCGCTGCACCAATCCGCCTGTCAATCTCACGTTCCATCCTTCCCTCACTCGTGAACAAAACCCCGAGATACTTAAACCCCTCCACCTGGGGTAAGGACTTTCCTCCAACCTGGAGATGGCAAACCACCTTTTTCCGGTGGAGCACCATGGCCTCGGACTTGGAGGTGCTGATTCTTATCCCAGCCACGTCACACTTGGCAGCAAACCGCCCCAGTGCATGCTGAAGGTCCATGTTCAATGAAGTTAACAGAACAACATCATCTGTGAATAACAGAGATGAAATCCTGTGGTCCCCAAACCGGACCCCTTCCAGCCCAAGGCTGCGCCTTGAAATTCTGTCCATAAAAATTATAAATAGAATTGATGACAAGAGACAGCCCTATTGGAGTCCAACATGCACTGGAAACAAATCTGACTTATTGCCGGCAATGTGAACCAGACTCCTACTTATTTATTTGTTTATTAATTTTTTTTATTTGTTTATTTAATTAATTAATTAATAAATTTTTTTATTTAATTTATTTATTTGTTTGTTTATTTAGTTTAATTTATTTATTTTTTAATTTAATTTAATTTATTTATTTGTAATTATTTATTTATTTATTTATTTATTTATCTATTTGTTTATTTTATTTATTTATTTTATTTATTATCTATTTATTTATTTTTATTTATATATTTTATTTTATTTATTGATGTGTATTTATTTATTTAACTATATTTATTTCATGTTTATGTCCTAGCTCGAAATCATAACATGTTTCACTTCAATTTTAGGGCATTTTGTCAATTTAAGCATTAATGTACTCATGTTTTAGTTAGTTTACTTGCCGCTGTACAATTATTTAAATGTCTCATTTCCTACTTTTCTCCTGTGTGAAATATTCATTTTTTGTTTTAATCAGAAGAATACAGTGCAGTATAGTATTCAAACATAGCCTCCATGTGTCTATTTCCTCCCTCTCTCAGTGCACTCTGTCTCCATTGAGATGTTTTATTCATTGCTATACATCTGTTAAAATTCATGAAGCAGGCCGGGGCCTAAATCTGTGCACTTCCCTTCAGTCAAGGATGTCTCCCATCAAGTCCAGAGTGGGGCCAAAAATTCCAGCCGTGTTTCCACCCAGTAGCACTTAAGCGTGACACCTCTGGAATGCTCAGACTACTCCCAAACAGAAAATCAGCTGCAAGTAAACGGAAGTAAGTAGGCAGTAAGAAACCAGTCTCTTGAAATGCAGAGTTATTGATGACATTGGTGAATTGTGTCAGATACACATTAAAAAAAGTGTTATGACAAACGTTTGGCCACTCACAAAAGATTTGAGACTTTTAAAATGTTACAATTTCTGAGTGTAGCTCAACAGAATGCAAGGCTATTTTAAAGAGTTATGAAACATGAAATCAGAATAGAATTTTTTTACATTCTAAATACACATTTCGGCTGATATAGTTATTAAATAATTCACATTTCTTAATAGAAAAATGGGGTATATGTGTATATTACTATTTCTTTTTTTCAAAATGTATTATTAATTCAATATTTATTATAATACTGAACAATTAATGAAGTATTTGGGGAAAAATATTTACTAAACCCTAAACAATTTGGATTTTGGACAAAATATTCAACAGAAATTGCTACATATAATTTTATAGATATGATAAATAGCAGTTTGGATCAAGGAAATGTGTGTTTTAAGACTTTTTTTTAGTAAAAAGGCTTTCGATACTGTCAATCATGACGTACTCATAAATCAATTGAAACAACTTAACTGATAATATTAAGTCTAAGGTATGATTATGGTGATGAGTAGGCCCTGAGACATGCTCCAACAGAGACTAGTATATATAAGTATCCTTTTCATTATGAATATTAAAATCGGCAACAAATAAAACTTTATCTGTGGCCAGAACTATTTCGGATAAGAAATCAGCTAATTCTGTACGGTGCCCTGAAGGCCTATATACAGTTGCTGATATGAATTTAGATTGAAATTTATTGTTTAAATTAAACACTGAAATATACACTACTACTTTAAATGAATTATATTTGAAGTCAGATCACTGAGTGACACTAACAATATTACTATATATTATGCTAACGCCTCAACCGAGGTCCGTGTTTTTAATGATATCCTTCTGGTGAAGTCTCGTTTAGGGCCAAGTAATAGTCTGGTTTTAGACAGGTTTCTGTTAGACTAAATACATCTAGCTTTAGATTGGCTATCAAATCATTCGCAAAACTAGTTTTAGAGGGGAGTGACTAATGTTCAACTATCCGAGTTTTATCTTTTGATTAGCTTTATCTTTTATTTGATGAACATCAATTAGATTGTTACCTTTAAATGGGTTGGGATTTTTTTTTATATTTAAAGGACATCGTCTCTATGTTATTATATCTAGTAGGCTCTATGCTGCAGCTTATCTGAGTTTGGTAAACTGTGGAGGCTAGCAGACGGTTGGTTAAGCCAATCTGTCTTAACCACGGTTTACCACAAGGCTCCATACTGGGTCCATTGCTTATCTGTTGCTATATAAAGTATTTACCTGAAAGATGCAAAAAGGTTGGTTGTCAAATGTATGCAGATGATACAATTATTTGTGTAACAGCAGACACTTTACAGAAGGCTGCAGAAATGTTAACTAAGCGACTGGACTGTACATTTACATTTAGTCATATAGCAGACACTTTTGTCCAAAGCGACTTACAATTGAGGAGGTATTCAGCAATTCAACAAGAAGAGGCAATACATATGAGAAGTGCTATTTATTCAGAGTAACATGTTTGTGCTCAGGTAATTTAGTGCTAGGAGAGAGGGAGAAAGTGCTTCGATATGTGGGTTTGGTATTTTTTTTTACCATGGTTCAGGTGTTCTTGGATAAGACGAGTTTTTAGTTGTTGTTTGAAGGATCCCAGTGTATCTGAGTGGGAATGGGAAAATCATTCCACCAGCGTGGAACATTGATTGTAAAGGTTTTGGACAGTGTCTTTCTCTGCGATGGCACCACAAGGCAGTGCTCACACTCCAACCGGAGGCTCCTGGAGGGTGTAGACCTTCAGCAGCAGGTGGAGGTAAGCAATCATCAGTGATTTGAACTTGATTCGAGCTTCATCTAGTAACCAATGCAGAGAGATAAAGAGAAGTGTTACATAGGCTCACTTTGGCTTATTAAAGACCAAACGAGCTGCAGCATTCTGGATCATCTGTAGAGGCTTGAGAGTGCAGGATGGGAGACCGGTTAGAAGAGCATTGCAGTAGTCCAGCCTTGAAATGACAAGAGTTCAGATTAAAAGTTGTGCAGCATGATATGTTAAGAAGGGTCTAATTATTCGGATGTTGACTTTATTTCTTACTTGCTGCAGGACATCTGTTTAACTCTAATTTACAACAAAACAGTTTAGGTGTGTTTTTTGCCAAATGCTTTGGATGTATTTAAAGTCAAAACTGACCAACTGACAGGAAAACAAAGAAGTGACTAAATTTATATATCTAGATGCCATTGTAGACTCTAAGCTTAGGTTTGATGTTCATATTAAGAAAATGTCTAACACTATTAAAGGGCCATGACACCCCCACTTTCGGTTAAAGTCTACTTCAGAGTTTTTTCAAAAGATGCATGATTAATGGGAGTGGGCGTGGCCAGCAGGGGAGAATGTGAGCGAACTGTTGTTGACAGCTAGCTCACAAAATGAGATACAAACCGTGAGGAGACTATAGTTTATAGTGATGAGTTTATAGTTCACAAAGTTAAAATGCAAAGAAATAAACAGTAATTTAATGCCCTGCTACATTTGTTAGTCGTAATTTCATATACACATAACCATAATTTATATCATTATAAAGATAAGTGTGTTCATGTAAACACTATAAATGAGGATTCTCCCTCGATCCCCGGGTCTATTATAGATCTGAATGCAGACTCAGGGCAGCAGGTCTCCTGACCTGCCTATTTTAACCATTA
Organism: Danio rerio; assembly: GCF_052040795.2. NCBI lineage: Eukaryota > Metazoa > Chordata > Actinopteri > Cypriniformes > Danionidae > Danio > Danio rerio. The sequence continues at coordinate 11,111,341 of NC_141024.2, forward strand.
GCCCTGCTGGTAATCTGGCGGATGTGTCTGAATGTGAACGAACTCCTAATAAAAGTCAACGTCCACCATTCTTCAATTCTCGCACTGCTCTCCCGACAAAAAAGCTTTGCTGTATGATCTGCCCTGACAAGATCGCGGGGAAAAAACATGCAACAAACCCCGTGGATCATGGAAACAAACACATACGAGCCTTCATGAACGGCTACTGCGTGCCGTGGGTCCGTGACTCCGTGTCTCACAGCTTGCTTGAAACTGGCAGGTCTGTCTTGCCTTCGGAAAGCACGCGCAGTCATGAATAATTAAGCAGCCGGCTCTTCTCATAAGATAAGAAAACTCCGCAATGAATAATAATGAGAAACCGACGCGTCATCATTGCACTTGCAGTACTGCACTACGTCGCCGATTTTGATCCCGCCCCAAAAATCATTTTAAACCCGGAAGCTGAAATTAGCTGACAAAAGCTCAAAATTATCCAGTTTTCCCCACAATTAAAGCTGACAGGTGCTAACATTGTCTTAACTGATGCTCAACACACACACATCTGTTAATATACAAAAAAAAAAAGTTCTCCAGGGTGTCCTGAACCGTTAAGACTAATTTAAAATAAAATAAATGAATATGCTTATAAATGTAAATATATTTAATAGTAACATTTGATTAATTGTTTAAATGTAGATTTACTGATTGCTTTTAACACTACCAGTACTACTTTTTATCACCAAGTTTTGTTTAGTCACTTTTTTAGTCACGTTTATTTATTTATTTTTTTGTGGGAGTTCAAGAGCATCCATAATTCATATTCAGATATTGAAACGCGATCCATAAATAGATATTCAAATACAGTTTTTCAGGGTACACTTCAAGTTGAACCAACACGCAGAGCGCTTGAAATAACATCATGTCTTCATGTGTAATGCACTGTGATTCACATGCAAGATTCATAAGAGGCTTCTCAAACTTAAAAACACAGTTTAGCCCTCTCCGAACCTAAGCTATGTGCAGACTATTACTGCATACAAAATTCATACTACCTTTGAAATCTAAAACACTCTTTAGTGCACTGCTCCGCAAACATATCTTAGCACTGTTAAAAGACACAAAAGCGCAAATGTATCCCAGTATCTTCGAGATGAGCTTTTAGCAGCAACGTCTGTCAATTCATCCGAAAAATCTCATTAAGACTTGAGCTTGTGTCCACGTGCGAGACAGAGAGGAAAACAGTCACCTGTGTAGTTGTTCGTGTAAAGCTGGGTGCATAACATATTCAGTCATATAATTCATTTATTAGTGTTCAGATTTCACTTCAAGAGCCTGGTGAGAAAGCCAAGGTTTAGTGTTAGATACTAAGATGTAATTCTCAGTTTCTTTGGATTTTGCATTATGGATTTGTTATTTTTGATATATAATATATAATTTCAAACTCATAACTTATGTATAACAACACACCCATAATCCAAAAACAACTGTATAATGTATGTAAATAAATACAGTTGAGGGTAAAGTTATTAGCCCTCCTGTGTTACTAACTATTTTATTATTTTTAAGTGATATTTAATAGATTAATGAATTTCACAGTATTTCCTATAATATTTTTTCTTCTGGAGAAAGTCTTATTTGTTTCATTTTGACTAGAATAAAAGCAGGCTTTAAAAACCATTATAAATCAATATTACTATCCTCCTTTAGCATTTTTTTTTCTGATAGTCTATACCAGTATACCAGTCTATACCACCTCAGAAAAAAATCTCTCCAAGTCTCTCCAAGTACCACCAAAATTAGCAGTAATGAAAAACAGTAGTGTAGTAGGCCCAGTAAAGCAGCTACAACTCTGCACAGTTAAAAAACATGGCAGATTAACCCAGAAATATAGGTTATATGTCATATATGGCATATTATATACATAATTTTTGATAAATTTTGAAATATATGTAGCAGGTACATGAAATATTTAATTCCTCCGCGTACCACTAGAAGGAAGCCCACGTACCACTAGTGGTACACGTACCACAGTTTGAGAACCACTGCTCTATACAATTACTTGCCTAATTACCCTAACTTGCCTATTTACCCTAGTAAAGCCTTTAAATTACGCTTTAAGCTGAATACTAGTACACTGAAAAAAGCTTTCCCTCATCCAATTAAAAAAAAGTTTGGGTAATGGTTCACACCTAAATTTTATCACTTGACCCAAAGAAGAATTATTAATTTGCCTTAAACAATATTTTTTTTAATCCATGAGAACAATTTTATATAATCTGGTACAAACTAAGTGTATTTCTCTTGATGGAGAAAGTTACTTTATTTAAATTCTTTTTTTGTTCCAAACAAGAGGATGTAGCTTTAATCAAAACAGCAATTTTTCATAAAATGTTCATTAATCCAATTAAGGGTAATAGTTTCACATCTAAATTTGATCACTTAAGCCAATGAAAAATAAATCAATTGCCTTAAACAATATTGTTTTTAAGTCCAATTACAAAGCATATCAAGGTTCTGTTTAATTCGGAGTCACTGGCCTGTGTGCGTAACATTGAAATTTTACATTGGTCATATCAAATATTTCTTAGTTGAGCTCTGAATCAAAAACATTTATATTTACTTATGTTTTAACTCAAAATATATTACTTGAAAAATAAAACAAATAATATTAAACTGAAATGAAAGACCAATTTTTAATTGAATAAAGCACTGCTTGAAAGTTTTTTCCAGTGTATCTTGAAAAATATCTAGTAAAATATTATATACTGTCATCATGGCAAAAATAAAATAAATCAATTAGAAATGTGTTGGGGGAAAAACATCTCTTTGTTATACAGAAATCGGGGACAATTTTTTATTTTTTTTTTTTAAAGTATAGGAGCTAATAATTCTGTCTTCAACTGTGTGTGTGTGTGTGTGTGTGCGTGCGTGCGTGTGCGTGTGTGTGTGTGTGTGTGTGTGTGTGTGTGTAAATACACTTGTATTTAAATGTATAATTAAAAATCATAAATCCATAGAAACTGAGCATGTAGAGAGGTCTCTTTATAATTTTTTTTTTTTTTTTGTGGCTTCAAAGGCCAAGAGTCTCCCAATTCTTGTCTCACACAAGCAAAATACAGTAACAAAGTGAGCACCCAGTTAGCTTAGTGGTTAGTAACTAGGTCACTATATGTGGTGGAAAAGTCCCATCCTGTTGAGAGGAGGAATAATAATAAAAAATTCATTCCGGAAACTTCCCTCTAGAGAACTCTACTCTATAGAGACCAAGGCAATGCCTTTATTTGGGAAAAACTCAGTAAATCCTCTTCATCTTTCCTTATAATGTCCACAAAAATGTTTTATCCACAGACATATAGAGTTTTCCATCTGTTCACTACAGAAATCTTGTCATCCAAGCACCCAGAAACTACTATGATCCAGTTTCGCTGCTGTCCGTTCAGTTTAGTGTCAGTGGGGCATGAGCATCATTTTTACTGCCTCCACTGCCATACAGTTACTGCTAGGAAAGTTGCTCCATCTCGAATTGGGTATGTCCATTGGCGGGTGTGTTTGCCCAGGCTTCGGACGCTCTTGGGTGTGAGTGGCTGACCTTCAGAGGGTCTTCGGTGGGACTGTGTGTGTGGATTAAGGCATCAGCTGATGCCGGCTCAGGTGGTTTGTGGTCATAATAGAGAGCCCATAGAAGAGTCACTGTCAGAGTCATGGCTAAGATCTGGGCCACTCCGATCGAAACACCCAAAAACCTCAAGACCTGTAATTGCTTGGTGCCCCGGATAAAACTGTAGATCTTGGGACCGCAGCCCTGTTGAAAACAAATGTAGGATTTGAAGTTATGCAATCATAAAATCGTGAAGTCAAGCTGTACTTATTGCAGGGGTCTCACACTCCTGGAGTGCCCAGAGGGCTGAAGTCCAGCCGAAAACCCTGCTGTAATGTATATATTTTGTAGTTTTTTAAAATACCCAGAATGAATGAATTGGCTTGATTTATGTTCATCCATAATTAGGATTTAATTTAAACTCTGACTGTATATTATAAAGAAGTGCTATCTAAAATTTTCTCCTAATTTTTTTTGGAGTAGGCTCAGTAATTTAACTGTTTTGAAAAAGAATAGGTTATTCTTGCTTCCTTTAAAGTGAACTAAATAAACATAAACACAGGAGACTGAGCAAAAATGTCCATTTTAGAAGAAACTGTCAGATGCACTTTAACATTTTTGCATCTGAACTCAACATATAGGCATATATAATACAAGTTTATTTATATAGCACATTTCATAGACAGTGGCAATTCAAAATGCTTTACATGAACAGGAACAAAAGAGACAAGTGTAAGAACATAAAAACATACAATAAAAGTGATTAAAAAACAGAAAAAAATGTGTTAAAACTAGTTTTAAAAGAATGAAAAAAGAAAAAGACAATCTGTGGAATCACAGTGCTCATTTAGTAAAGGCACAGCTAAGCAGATGTGCTTTCAGGCTTGATTTGAATGTGCCTAATGTTGGAGCACATCTGATCATTTCTAGAAGCTGATTCCAGCAGCGTAGTAGCTGAAGGCCGATTTACCCTGCTTTGACTGAGCCCTCAGAATTTCTAGCTTATATGGTTCTAAAGATCTGAGTGATCCGTTAGGTTTGTATTCAATGAACATATCTTAATATATACAGTATATAAATAAAATAATTTTTTCTACATTACTACACTACCTATGAAGCCTGTAAATACAAGTACAATGCTATTCTAATAGTGCTATAATGCATGCATAATGCCTCATCAACAATGTTACAGTTTGCTGTATCATCTATGAATAATGAATGAAGAAGAATGAATAATTGTATTAATAATTGTAACAGCAGTAATGATACCGAACAAAATCATACCCACTTAAGCTATTAAATTACTTTAAATAATCTATTATATATATCCCATAATTTCAAATCGTCAGCTTTCTTAAAATTGATCTCTATTTAAATGTATGCATTATTTGTGCATTTAATGCTTTAAGAACACCTTCATATTCTTGTAACTGTTATGATTATTTATTAAACTTTACAATATGTTATGAGGTTGTAAATAAAGCATCACATGTGTGTTATAATGCGTTATGAATGCCTCTATAAAGCAGAAAGTGTTACCTTTTTCATTTTGAATATTCTGTGTTTTATTATTGCCATTAGATGTTTGTTTGTTGTCTATCTATCTCTTTCCATCATTTTGTCCATCCAGTATTGTGAATTGATGACATTTTGTCGGCAGAGACTTCTTTTTAATAGTATAAGTTTTTATTAAGAATACTTTTTAATGTTTAATGAAGCTCTGATTTGACAATCTTAGTTTTAAACTACTTTAATCTTAGAATCAGGAGGTGCTAGTTTTGATAGAGTTTGATAGTGCCACTGATTTGGCAAATCAGTATTAGCTGCATTAGTAGTCTGTATAATGCCAACCTTTCATCTGCTAACGGATTCCCAATAGATAAAATCAAGTGTGCCACTGTCCATTTTCCTATTGCAGTCTCAATCAAATATTTTAGATTCATATCAGGAAATTTCAGGCTTCTAACGTTTCACTCTAGTTGTCTCTTCATATTAAACTGAGATATGATAAAGCATTTCAACAGAAAAAAAAAAAAAAAACCCACACTCCCGCACAGCTGCTGCGTTAATATGCGAGCAATGCAGTGTGTTCACCCGCTCGCGTGTGTGCTTGTGTGGTTGGGTTATTTCCCACGTTGAATTGTGGAAGGGCAGGTAAACTGTTTCCTGTTATTGAGGGATTTATACTGTGGCCTGAGAATGCCAGAAATGATTTCTTTGTCATCTACTCGGAGAGAGACAGACAATGACAGAGAGACAGGAAGTGGGTGAGGATCGGCCTCCACACCCTCAGCCCTTCTCTGACTCTCCCTCTTATGATCAGAGCAACAAAGACCTGCTTTCACTCTGCTGAATGACTGAGCTGTGCTGCTGCTGCTTTAGCACAAACACACTGTTTACAATATTTACTGTACTGCTCATCACTTCTGATTGAGATTGAGGCCAGATGTGTGTCTGTCTGTCTGTCTGTCTGTTCATTCATTCATCCTTTCATCCATCCATCCATCCATCCATCCATTCATCCATCTATATACTATTCTATTTATTGTTCCATCTATTCATCCATATATCCATCCAACCAACCAACCAACCATCCAACCAACCAACCAACCATCCAACCATCCAACCAACCATCCATCCATCCATCCATTCATCCATCTACTGTTCTATCTATTGTTCCATCTATTCATCCATCTGACTAACCAATCATCCATCCACCCCACCATTCATCCATCTACTATTCTATTTGTTGTTCCATCTATCCATTCATTCATCCATCCATCCATCCATCCATCCATCCATCCATCCATCCATCCATCCATTCATTTGTCCATCCATTTACTGTTCTATTTATTGTTTAATCTATTCATCCATCTAACTAACCAATCATCCATCCATCCATCCATCCATCCATCCATCCAACCAACCAACCAACCAACCAACCAACCAACCAACCAACCAACCAACCAACCAACCAATCAACCAACCAACCATCCATCCATCCATCCATCCATCCATCCATCTTAATCCATCCATCCATCCATCCATCTACTATTCTATTTATTGTTCCATCCATCCATCCATCCATTCACTATTCTATTTATTTTCCATCCATTCATCCATCCAATTAACCAATCATTCATCCATTCATCCAGCCATCCATCCAACCAATAAGCCAACCAAGCATCCAACCATCCATCCATATATCATTCTATTTATTGTTCCATCTTTCTATCCATCGATTCATCCATCCATCCCTCCATCCCTCCATCTATCCATCCATCTATTCATTTGTCTATCCATCTACTTTTCTCTTTATTGTTCCAACTATCCCTCCATCTATCCAACTAACCCACCATCCATCCATCCATCCAACCAACCAATTAACCAATCATCTATCCATCCATCCATCCATCCATCCATCCATCCATCCATCCATCCATCCATCCACCCATCTACTGTTCTATTTATTTTTCCAACTATCTATTCATCCATCCATTCATTTGTCCATCCATCTACTTTTCTCTTTATTGTTCCAACTTTCCATCCATCCAACCAACCATCCATCCATCCATCCATCCAATAAACCAACCAAGCATCCATCCATCCATATACTATTGTATTTATTGTTCCATCTATCCATCCATCCATACATCCATCCATCCATCCATCCAACCAACTAACTAACCAATCACCCATCCTTCGATCCATCCATCCATCCATCCACTCATCTTCTGTTCTATTTATTTTTCCATCTATCTATCATTCTGTCTATCTAACGCTTTGTTCGTAATGATTAAAAACTACACAAACTTACAAAATCTATAAACATTCCAAAACTTTTTCAAGCATTTCCAAGCGGTGTCACAGACAGCGCATTAAAAGAGCAGGGGTCTGGATGAGACAGTGTGTTGTGTTTGTCCTAGTCTGTGTGTGTTTGCTTCTCAACACACAGGTGGGTCCCTGAGCTACGTGACTGACTTTAATTGCACTGCTGGAGTCGCTCATAACACTCTCTGCCAATACAGTGTGATTAAACACACACTCAGCGGGTAAGCGAAGCTCTCCACTGTCTTGCCTCATTTTAACAATGTCAGCTGCAAAGTCATGTCTTAATTAGGCCTGTCAGTCAATTTTAATGTTTTTAAGAAATTGATTTGCTATTAATTATCAAATTGGAAACCTGTAAATAATACAGAAAACAAATACTATGTAAATCAATGGTTACCAGTTTCCAACATTTTTCAATATAACTTCTTTTGAGTTCATTTAAACAAAAAATCTCAAACCACATTAATGGTGAGTAAATGATGGCATAATTTTCATTTTTGGGTGAACTATCCCTTTAATGGCACTTTCCTTTCATTTCCATATTACTGAAAATAAGTTTCTCACTGAGCAATCCACCATAATTGTTTAGCAAATGTATAAATCTATCTAAATTTGACTTGGTTTTGCATTCTTAGTAACATTTCTGGCTTTTGTATTGACATGAAACACTAATGGATTACTAGCAAGAAGACTTCTCATGTGATTACATTTACACATTACAATTTAATTGCAGATGTTATATTTTAGAGAGGTGTTTCACCCAAAAATCTAACATTTGCTTATTAAATGAATCACCGAAATGCACAGATTCGGGTAAAAAGTATAATTTATAGTTTAATGTTCAACTAAAGAAATAAAATGATCTACATCTTAGACAGCGGTAAGTAAATTAACCAATTTTAATTTGGGGGTGAACTATACCCTACATAAATCAACCCATGCCTATTTTGAAAACGTACTATATACACTTCTGGCTAAATACTTTCTGAGATCTGAAATTTGTCTCGCGAGTGTCATTCATACCTACTGTTCTCACGTAAATCAATCAGAGGCCACTGTTGACTGACGGACTTACCGATCAACTGACCCACCCTCCTTCTTCCCTAAACCCAACCAATAGTGTTTTCAAAAGCTCCGATTGGAGAGCTAACTGGACAAACTGGTAACAGCCGAAAAGCAGTCCTTATGAAGGTAAACGTGAAAAGGAATGGTGTCATTCCACCCTGTAGAGTTCGTTTTAAAGACGAAATTCAGCCATACATACTTCTGGCTACATTATTCGCGATCTCCAGAAATGTATACAGGGCTACGTTTTCAAAATAAGCCTATGTTGACATAAACTGAACTGATCTGCCAGGACACATAATCATTGGCTTATTAGCTTTTTATTTCTTATGAGAGATTATTTAAACTTATAAAAACAGCCTCATTGCTCTGTCAAAGTAACTGAATAAATAATATAAAAAGACAAAATCATCTTCATCTAGCCTGGAAGAGTAACATAAGAGGATTTTGGGTTACAGCCTCAGCAATCAGCTCACCTCCTGGTAAAGGTCACTGAGGTCATTATAGTGGGCCTGGCGAGCACAGCCTGGATACTGATTGGAGCAGCAGGAGTCAGGTGGCCACTCCATCTCTGTCATTTCCAGCCAATCAGTGAAGTAGATCACTCCACAACACTTCAGCTGCAAGACAGGTATGAAATCGTACTTTATACAATGTACAATGATTAGTTTTTAAAGATATTTTTTTACTATTTTTAGGTTGAATTAATAATTTTACTTAATGTAAACCTTTGATTGGTGATTTCAGTTGTGTTTAGATTCAGATTTTAAAAATTTTATAATTTTTTTTTCCCGTACAGATTGATTTCAGTATTCAAAATGTAAATGAAACTAATAATATTTCATTATAATATTTGGTCCTAAAAATATAATGTACTTAATGTGTTCATAATGTATTGCAGATCATTTTTGTGATATTGAGGTGGGATACGGGTAAGGTTAGGGACAGGTTTAGTGGTATGGGTAGTTTTAAGGGTGGGTTAAGTTGTAATATAGTCAACAGTGTAGTTATAAATGTAATTACAGAAAAGGTGTAAAACATGCAGGTATTTGATCATGCAGAAGTACAATGATAAAGCAGGTATTTACACAATAAGTACATTGTAATGAATTATTAATGTCAATGTAAGTATTAGTTAAGGCCACTTAATATAAAGTGGTACCTGCAATATGCCAGTCACACAGCTGTATATTAAACTTTAAATGCATATTAAACATCAAATGTGACCACAAAATGCGGTCAAAAATACAGTAAATGGGTCAAAATAATCTTTTTTTAATGCCAAATATCATTCGAATATTAAGATAAAGTTCCATGAAAGTATCTCACACTTTCAGAAATAAAGGTACAGGAGCTATCACTGGGGCAGTACTAGGCATGGGATGATAATCGTTTTCAAGGTACACAAGGTTTGGAAAAGTCAAGGTTTTAATAGCGCAACAATTTCTGTAATACCGCCCCTAAGGTATGTGTAAGATTTTTTTTTTATTATTAGTTTTTTTTTTAGAACAGTATCTCCAGCAGAAAAAAAAATATGGCGTCTTAAAATGTAAAGAAATCAGTGTTTTTGAAACTAATGAAGACAGCAGAAGTTAATGATTTAAAATCTTTCAAAAAATAGAATATATCGTTTTCAAAGGGGTAAAAAAAAAAAGTTTTTTTACCCAGACATTTAAAAACAATATATTTTAGAGCAGTGAGGACAATACCGTGAAACCGTGATTTTTTATGCAGAGTTATCACACCATGAGACTCTTATACCAGCCCATGCATAGGCAGTAACTTTTCAAAAGATACTTATTTGTACCAGAAGAGTCCATATTGGTACCTCAAAGGTACATTTAGGTAGATTTGGGTACAAATGTGCACCTTTTAGGTACCACTGTGGACCTAGATAATATTTATCTTTTAAAAAGGTACTGCCTCAATGACTCCTTTACCTTTATTTCTGAGAGTGCACCTATTTTCTACTGTAAATATTTCAAAATTAAAATTTTGATTGTTAAACGTACATTAATAACTTTATTGGCAATTTTCTTAATATTTAGATTTTTTTTGGGACACTTTAATGTCAATAGCTGTATAGTTGTATATAGTTTAATAGTTAAATATCAGTCAATATTATTCTATACTAACAAACCATACATCAATGGGACGCTTATTTATTCAGCATCCAGATGATATCTAGTATAAATCTTATGGTTTTGTGCTTCAGGCTCTTAAAAATGCTATGACCGACTACTTTGCAGCTTTCACTTTTACCCACTAATTACTAAAGACTTAGAACAAGTTGCATTGTGTGTGGTTTGGTGTGTGACAAGGTGCCATCCTGGTGATTTTGCCCTCTCACCTCTGTCTGTAAAGCATTCCAGGCGTGTGTCAGCCACTGGTAACGCTGCAGGCCAAAATGAGGCATGCGTGACTTTAGACTTATCATATCAGACCTCTGTACCATAGGCTGAAGGGAGAGAGATAGAGGTGGGAGTTATTGAGAAATATTCATGAAGAAATCATTTCACAATTTTTCAAAAGCCTTAAAACTGTCCCCTTCTGATTTAGTAAGCACATAAAATCAATTCCCCAGCCGTTGATTAATTACATTTTCCAGAGAGCAATGTTATTTCCAATGCAGTTTAAAGGACCATCCGCACGCCCACACATCCAATTTTAGTCTCTCTTATGACCATTTTATTGGCTACTTATGAAATGCCTTATTCACAAGTGTGCCCATGTGTTGTTTGTATACTAATTGGCATTTCATACTCAAGTCCCCATGAGACTTCTGTTTTTTACACCTCAGAAACCATCGTGATGGCCATATGATAAGTACCCATGATGCCCAGGGGCGAGGTGTGTCAGTTTTTTGTAGCAGAACTGTACTTAAAGGTATTTGGATCAATTTATGATTGGATTTTATTCTAAAGAATATGACAAACAACTTGCTTTAGATGGAGGGATGAATGCATAGATAGATAGATAGATAGATAGATAGATAGATAGATAGATAGATAGATAGATAGATAGATAGATAGATAGATAGATAGATAGATAGATATATAGATAGATAGATAGATAGATAGATAGATAGATAGATAGATAGATAGATAGATAGATAGATAGATAGATACGGAGGGACGGATGGATGGACGAATGGACAGACAGATAAAGATCTGAAAATCAGATCTGAAATAACTCACATTTCACATATAAATGCCATTTCATACTTGCAAATCGGATATTTTGTTGATTTCAAGCCAAGAACAGTTGGACTGAATGCACTGTTTTGTTGATCAAACCGCTTGCATGTAACCAGACCAGGTGCAGTGCAGTAAACAGGCTCATTGCCCACCCACAATCCACACACTGGGGTCACATTAGGCCACAGCAGCACAATAGCACCATCCAACCCAACAAAGGGCTTTTTGGATGAGTGATAAGAGCTCGTGTGTGGAAGCAGAAGCTGTGCATGTCGGAGTGAGAGCAGCCAGATTAAAGCCAGGTGTGTGTGATATCCTCCCCTGGAGGTGCATCTTATCTCTCGTATCCCTGAGCTAAGACAAGCAGATGCTGCCTGCAGTCCCTTTTCCCCCTTCCTGATCCAATCTTTCACATCCAGCACAGGTTTGTGTAAAGCCTGACGCTAATCTTGCTTCCACAGCCAACTAGAGCATTTACATACATGTAGACATATATCAATATTCAATATGTCATGATAATGAACATTCGTAATATGGACATTGTGGACACTTCAAAATACTGTGAATAATTATTTATTATTTCAACTTTTAGAGTGGCAATGTAATGTTTGTACTGTAATTAATCTGGCCTACTACATGCTGGAATATTGATTGAAATCTCTGTGACTATTTATAGGGCTATTTACGATGTGATAAGCCTCCAATAGTTAACATTATTTCATTTAACTACAGAGTTAGTTGATTGTTAGCTAATTTAATGAATTAGTTCATTAAACTCTAATAAAATGTGTGTTACGGACAGGAACGTCTGTCATTGTTTTAGTCACTTTAGATATTTATATATAAGCCAATTATATTTCAGCATCCCGGGTAGCCTTTGTGGAAAACCGCGTATTTCATTCATTCAGTCAGGAAGGCTATCAAAGCTTGTGTCTGTGACTGAAATGTGACCTCCGGTGGACAGTAGCAGACTCCAAAATGAGACACACATTCAGAGTTCCACATGAGGTGGTTATTATAAACAATATGAATATTATGAACGTAAACATTAGGTGAGCAGGTTACATTGTAACTTCGTGTTCTAACAACATGCTACCTGACGAGATTTGGAGTGATAAGCAATTTGGCTGTTTGCATCAGACGAAACATGAAATATATTTAAATACAGCCATTCAGAAGCACAGAATAGTGCACTCACTGCACTCCAACGGAATTTACAATCTAATAAATACACATTCAACCTCTTTAACATTATTAAATGTACATGCTAAATTACTAATTTGTGTTGGCTTGCACTGAGTCACAGCTCTAAAGTTCAATTTCAAATGGTTTATTACATTTACAAGATCTGAGGTTAACTTTCTGCTGCTGCTTTCAGTAGTATGGCAATAAATGTCACGTAAAATGGCATTCAAACTCACATTGTTTGCATTTAACACTGAATAAAGCACATGAGGTGTACCTGAGATGATCATTGTCAGTTTGTCCTATTGTTCAGCTATGAGACATAGAAGTCGTTTGTAATATATCAATTTCAGGTGTTGGTTAGGACTAAAAAAAAATGTGCATGTGCCATTGCTTTTAGTTAGAAAACGGTTCAAATCAGTCCAAATCGGCTTAATAGTCAGGCACGCTCACACCAAGCCTGCGCTTGCATGTGTTTTGATCCAGGAGTGCAATATCTAGTTTAACCACTAGGTGTCAAAATATACTGTACCTTTAATGCCTAATAACACGTTAAAATCAGTCATAATCATTTTGTTAAATAGAGTTTATGGCTAATTAAGTTCTGCTGTATTTTTTAAACTATTATTAACATAGTAACTGTAATTAATCTGGATTTTCTGTCTGTTTACTAATAAGACTTTATCTTAAAGTGTTACTTATTTTACGTTATAAACTTTTGCCCTATTTGTTTACACTGAATGTGTATATAAAATAAAGCAATACACTAAGTATTTTTATCAATATTATACTTGTTAATGTAGCTAAGGCCAATATCGTAATAATACTGTATTAGGTATTATCGTATGGTATTTTAATTTACATTTTGTTTTTTGTATTTTGTGATTTGTTATGTTTTAGATATGGACTAAGAGTTCGAAAGAAAGCAGATCATAATAATACAATTGTGATGAAAGCTTTAGCAATTAATCGCAGCTATTTTGTGTTCTGACATTTTATCCAACCCGTCAGATTATCCTATACCAACACTTGACCAACACTATTTGAACAGTTCTGAGGTAAGGGTTATGGATTAGGGCGATATTACAGCCTCATATCACACCACACCAAAAAAATCAGTCTGATTGGTGGTATATATCATCAAAATGTGCTGCCTGTTTTTAAATGAGAGGTATCGGACAAATCAACAAAACACCGTAATAAGCCTACATCCATATAGGTCTCTACACATACACATTCTGCATATTAACACGCCCCAAAAGGAAATCTGCTGAAGCCAAGTCATAATAGTTAAGATTAGACTGTAAGCAGACTGCTCAGAAACCGGATCCTCATTCCGGCGGCCATTTTGTTTAACGTGAGAGAGAGAGACGAGAGCAGGCATTCCTGTTTATACATAGCTTCACGCACCTCGTCATATGTCCACACTCCACTGGCCAGCTCCACGCAGAATATCACCATCAGACTGCCAAAATACTGCACACACAGAAAGAGAGAGAGGGAGAATGAGAGGTTATAAATATAGTGTGAAACAATAGGGCAGAAAGGAAGGTGTTGATGATCAGACAAGTGTATTATTATATTCTGGGATCTGGATTCTGGTTTGTCTCTCAGGTCGTCTGGAGAGAGTAATCGTGACAGGCTGTGTTTAGAATAGAATACAAGTCTCTTATTTTTGGCTAATTATTATTATATTCTATATGAAATATGCAAATGTCTCAATGCCTTATTATACCAGCAAATGAGTTGCTCAAACTTTAATAAGAGAAACATGAAATATAATTGATGAACTCTTGTCAATAGTTGGAAAACAAACAGTTGAAGTCGAGGAATTTTTCACAGTATTTCCTGATAATATTTTTACCTTAAATTCACAGTAAATTACTGGCTGATAGTTGCATTACTTTCACAGTAAAATACTGTATGTATATTTACAACAAATTACTGGGATTTTGTTACATTGAATTACTGTGAAATTACAGCTCTACAGTGTAACTTCACAGTAGATAGTAAGTTCATTACTGGGATTTCCCATGCAATCTTACAGCAATTCGTAACTTTTTGATTTAGTGGCTAATATGTATGAATTCGTACAATCTAATTCGTACAATTTAGTATGTTTTGCTCATCACCCAACGACGGTTGGGGTTAGGGGTGGGGTTGGGTGCCACTCCTCCTTTTTAAAATCGTAAATTATTGTACAACTGAATTCGTTCGAATTAGCCACTAAACTGACATAAAATACTTACGTTTTCTTGTGAGATTTCCTGGTGATTTCACAGTATTATCCTGTAGAATTAACTATATTTCACTGTGAAAATGGCTTTCCTTGGCTGGTCATGCAGACATTTACCCTGACTTTGAAATCATTTTGGGTGTTTAACAGCGTTTGGTTCTATGAACCAATTACTTTCATTCCAGTTTTTGGCTAAGCACAAAGTCATGTTCATTAAAAATTATTTCATATTTCCATGTTAACCTTATAAAACTAAATAAAGGTGCAGTGCACTCAAAAATGAAAATTTACTAGGACATTCATGTTGTTTCAAACAGGATGATTTTCTTTCAAGTTATTTTTGTTGTAACCAAATTGTTTTTGGGGTTGCAATAACATTCTGTTATTTCTAAATATCAAAAAAAGTGCCAATACTAGAATAAAAGTTAATTTGTATTAATGTCTATGTTGAATGAAAGAAAAAGAGTTTAAATTCCTGTAACCAACCTGCAAAATATATAGCCTTTTTCACAGTAATTTTTTTGTAATCATGCTAATTTAATTAATTTCACAATAAAATTCTGAATACAACTCATAGCTGTGAATATTTACTGTTAAATCCTGTAAAGTGATACTAATGTAATTTACTGTGAAAAATTACAGTAACATGTTGCGTACAGTAAAATCTGGAATTTCCTTACAGTGTTTATATATTTTGATTAAATATACAGTAAAAATAGTAATACTGTTAAATTATGTTTTAGTTCAGAATACCTGTTTTCTTTGTGAATATATTTGAAAATTATTTTACATCATAATTTCTTCATTAATGCCACATTTTTTAGACAAGGTTTTAATATTCTGATTTCATTCCTAAGGAAATACATTCTTATTGTTCTCATCTGTGATAAAACCAGTTGTTCTGCTTTATTTTTTTTGTAAAAAACAAATTACAAAACAGCAACATTTTAAAACAAAAAATCTTTCCACACTAACAGTAAATAAAGTTCATAACTGTTAAGGATTGATTTGAAGTAATAATTTGCTTGAAATACAAAGTATCAGAAGAAGTATCATTTATATTTCCACAACAATATAAAGCAGAACAAAACTGATAAGAAAAACCAGTCCCACTATGTACTTAAAGTGAAATTAATAATCCATTACAATGTATATATTATGTAAATACTTGCTTTATTGCTGTACTTAAGCTTGATTAAAAACCTGCATGTAATTATATCTGTAGTTAATTGCAGTATTTACATTTATTATGACACTTTTGACCATCTCTTAAACAATAACTCACCCTTAAACCTACCAATACCACCAAACCTGTCCCCAACCTTACCCGTATCCCACCAGAAGTGTTCGCCATACATTATAAACACATTACGTACATTGTATTATAGTTTAATGTAAATACCTAGTACTTAAGGACACTTAATATAAAGTGGGACCTAAAATGATGAAAATGTATCATGTAACACTGAAAAATGCATTTAACATGATCCCACATTCACACAGACAACTGCTAATCTAAATGTAGATCATTTATCAGTCAATCAATTCATCAATTATGTAATTTTTAATATACTATCACCAATTTTAATTGTCTAATTGTAACTAATAATGAATATTAACAATTTATATGGGTGGGTTTCTATGACAACATTTAAGATTTAAGCATGAAATATACTGAAACATCCGTTCACATCGTTCACACACATACAGCCAATTTAGTTTATTCAATTCCCCTATAGCACATGTTATTTGGACTGTAGGAGAAAACAGAGCACTTGGGGGAAACCCACGCCAACATGGAAGAACATGCAGACTCCATACAGAAAGCCAGCCGGGACTCGAATCAGCAACCTTCTTGCTGTGAGGCGACAGTGCTAACCACCATGTCGCCCAATAGAATGCTCCAAAAATATGTTTCTTTGGTTTTCTTTCTTTCTTTTTTTGTATACAAACAAGCACAGACTTCGTCTTTAGGGCCCTTCCCAACAAACACATCCATCTTATCTACCCCCTTTCTGAAAACAAACACGCACTGTCTGTCTCAACATCTCTTTAACATGTACACAGTTCTCCACTGTTGAACACGCAGATTATCAAGATGAATGACGGTGTTAAGCAGCCGCTTTCAGAGCAGACAGCTTCTTTATTTGGAAGACGCTAAATATTTGTGGCCGGTGTTAACATTTCAGTCCATTTGTTTTGTCAGATGCCTCCACACACACACACACACACACACACACACACACACACATATACAAAATGACAACCTTTTTCTCTTCACACTTATATCTGTTCAGTGTGAACTTGTAACCTCTGGAAGTTCCCCAAAAACTAGCTCATCTGCAAACACACACACACACACACACAGAGGTTACATTCTCTCAGCGACCTCTCGGTTTATTGATTTGTTGATAGTTTTACTCTTCCTCTTTCACACTCACACTTTTTCCTTTTTTTTTTGGCAAGTGCTGTTACAGAAAACAGGACATGGCGAAAATTGATGGATTTCCTTTTCACCGGAACAATTTACACCCCCCTTTTTTTCACTTAGTCATGGAAACAGAACGAGAGTGTGATGCATTCAGAGTTGATGATTAAGTCGTCTCAGATTTGTTTTGACAGATGGCTACTGGTAATGTCATTAAACCTCTGCTTTTAGGGAGACTTACAGTTGGAGAGCTGAACAAATTGATCTGAGTGATACCATGAAGTCATGCAAACTATTGAGAAAAGATGTGGTTTCCTGTCTTTAAGTAAAGACTTAAAATGCTTGAATACAGTGTGCTTGTTTGTGTGTTTGTGTGTTTGGTTCTCATCAAGATAATGGCTCATAAATTACTAAGAATTTTGTATTTTATCAATGTAAAAAATGCTGTTTGCAGAAAATGTTTCTTGTGAGAGTCGGGGAATAGAATATACAATCTGCTGCAGTTCAAACCGAGCATCAGAATAGGGAAGAAAGGTGCTTTAAGTGACTTTGAACATGGCATGGTTGTTGGGCCCAGACGGGCTGGTCTGAGTATTTCAGAAACTGCTGATCTACTGGGATTTTCACGCACAACCATCTCTAGGGTTTACAGAGAATGGGCCGAAAAAGAGAAAATATCCAGTGAGTGGCAGTTCTGTGGGTGCAAATGCCTTGTTGATGTTAGAAGTCAGAGAATGGCTGATAGAAAAGGCAACAGTAACTCAAATAAGCACTCGTTACAACAGAGGTATGCAGAAGAGCATCTCTGAATGCACAACATGTCCAACCTTGAGGCGGATGGGCTACAGCAGCAATAAACCACACCAGGTGCCACTCCTGTCAGCTAAGAACAGAAAACTGAGGCTACAATTTGCACAGGCTTACCAAAATTGAACAATAGAAGATTGTAAAAATGTTGCATGGTGTGATGAGTCTCGATTTCTGCTGCAACATTTGGATGATAGGGTCAGAATTACACGTCAACAACATGAAAGCTTGGATCCATCCTGTCTTGTATCAACGGTTCAGGGGGGGTTGTTGTTGCAAAGGTGTGGGGGCATATTTTTTGGCACTCTTTGGGCCCATTAGTACCAATTGAGCATTGTGTCAATGCAACAAGCCTACCTATCATGTCTATCATGTCAATATGGACTAAAAATCTCTGAGAAATATTTCCTGTACCTTGTTAAATATTAACGTGTATATATATATATATATATATATATATATATATATATATATATATATATATATATATATATATATATATATATATATATATATATATATATATGGTAATATATTAAAAATAATTCATTAGCCCTAAAAAATTAATTAAAAAATAAATATTTATATATATATATATATATATATATATATATATATATATATATATATATATATATATATATATATATATATATATTTATTATATATTTGATTTTTAAACGTTAAACCATATTTATTGATCATATTGAAAATAGGTATTTTAGATTAAAGTATTTATTGCGATCTGGTAGACAAAAGTATACAAGTAACATACACTTTAAAAAGTGATTAGTTAGAAACATGTTACCTTTAAGTGATTAGCTTACTTTTTTTTTAAAGTAAGTAAACCTGTTGCCTTTAAATTATTAAGTAAATGAACTACGTGCATACTTATAAACATTTAACTGTTAACTAAACAGTACAGCAAAATCAACAGGTAAAGTCAACTTTTAAAGCTCGGGTTTACTCACTATTTTACTAAAATAACTAATAGCTTTTTACATTGTACGCTATACTTGTACATGTAGCGCACTCTTCCTTATTTATATAAAGAATTCCTGGATTCTTTCCCAGTACTGGGTTGCGGCTAGAAGCGCATCCACTGCGTAAAATCATATGCTGGAATAGTTGGTGATTCATTCCGCTGTGGCAACCTCTGAAATAGAAACCAAGCCGAAGGAAAATAATTGAATAAATTTCTGGATTCTGATTAACTAAATCTCTATTTGGAATATTGTCATTTTTATTAAAATAAGCACATAGACCTTTACTAACTCAGAAACAGTAAAGATGCCCAGTCTGGTACAAAATTACCTTTCAAAATATGCTTAAACTATATGAGAAAATGTAGCATTGCTTTTACGTTTGTTGATTTTTATATTTATGTGTATTAAAATGAAATATTTTATTATTTTAATGTGTTAAAACATTTATTATTATATTGATTTACATTTATAAACATTACATGAACATAGATTTGCATGCACACACATACTGTATATTTAGATTTTTCAATAAGAGGGCTGTTTTCGGGCTCTCTGTTTTAGGGCTCTCGGTTTCAGGGCGTTGTGCCCGTCTGCTGACCCAGACTGAGACAGAGCAGTTTTCTGGGTCTCTTTAGCCCATCCGTGCCCCTCCTGCTCCTCTATTCATCTCCTCAGGAGCTTTTCTCCTCTCCTCTCTGCCCCGCGGGCTTCAGTTACACCAGAGGCCGAGAGACTAACAATATTATCTGGCTGAGATACAATAGGTAAACCAATCCAGACATAAAGAGAGGAGAAGAGCTTGAGTTACGCAGTCGCTCTATTCACCAGACGCTGCGACCCAGCCGGACAATCACACACACAAACCGTTTGTCCTGTCACAGCTATGAAAAGGAGGAGGCAGTTCAGAGATTATGATAGTAGAGAGTTATGTTTATGTATAGATTTAAAATTGTGCATTAAAAGTAAATGATGCTTCTTTGAATTTCTGAAAAAGGAAAAATAAAGATTTCAGCAAAAATGGCTACAATATAACAAAGAGTTAAACATTTAAGGGGGTCTGAATACTTTCCGTACCCACTGTATATTATTCATAATACAATTCCATTACATTGAGTCAACATAAATGTAACTTAATTGCAGCATGGCTCACTTGTTAAATAATGTAATCATTTTTCCACATCAGTTGGGTTTGAAAAGACAAAAAAAGGTGATGTATGGATGACCGAATCAGTTTCATTTTTAGACTGACTGTTTAATTCCACGAGGTCAGATAGAGGGTGAGTTTTCCTTCCTCTCCGAATCATTTATATCATCGGTGCTAACAGCCTGTCAAGGTCTTGGCGTTTCAGAAATCACAGTGTCACTAACGCATCCGTCTAAACACACACAAAATCACTTGCAATGGGTTTAACTACGTGCCCTGTATTTGGCCCTGCTTGACAGTCCATCATGTTGAGTGATGCTGTCACATTACTGCTGTCCAACTCTTTGTCTCAGAGACGCAAGAGCTTTATGGCCTTTATAACCTACGCAGCGAGTTGCTACAAGTATCTAAGAGGGTTATTATCATCCGACACACACAGTTTGACGATAAGCATAGCAGGACTCGGGTACACATGACATCCAGTATAACAAAGAGATTGCCTTGTTGTAGTATGAAGAGACTTTCTGTGCCTAAATATGTGAGGGACATAAACTTTGAGCAGCAGAGAGCTACAAAATAAAGTATAAATAAAACTACCTCACAATCCATTTAAGTTCTGTAATAAATACATATTTGGAGGGAGATAGGATGAGATGGTTTTCAATTACAACATACACTGTTAAAAAGTTGACTCAACTCAAAATTGTATAGCAACTTGCTGCAGTTTAGTTGACTCAACTGAAATCTAGTCAAGTGCAGTACTTGGGGTTACAAATTGAGTCAACTCCAAGCTTTACAATTTATAAAGCCTTACTGTCACAGTCACCAGCAATCTAGCCCATGCAGATCGCTGGAGAACTACAAATCTGCTGGTAAATGGACTACAAGATCCAGTCATGCAACACATACACACACCTGCTCTTCAAACCTTACAGAAATTCTTTTTTCTGCCCAACACAAAAAAATATATTTTGAAGAATGCTGGAAACCTGTTATCATTGACTTCCTTTGTAGGAAAAAATACTATGGAAGTCAATGGTTACAGGATTTCAGCATTCTTCAAAATATATCCTTTTGTGTTCAACAGAATTTTGGTTGAAAAAAACTTCACATTACAGACTTGAAGGGATAGTTCACCCCCCAAAATGTATTTACTCTCCCTTCCCTTGTTTCAAACCTTTAAGGGTTTCTTTTTTCAGCCGAACACAAAAGTAGATATTTTGTAGAATGCTGGAAACCTGTTACCATTGATTACATAATATTTGTTTTGCCTACAATGGAGGTCAATAGTTAGAGTTTCAGCATTCTTCAAAATATCTCCTTTTGTGTTCAACAGGAGCTTATTTTTAAAAAAAGCAATACATTACAATACAGACTTAATGGGATCGTTCACCCCCCAAAATGTATTTATTATCATCTTACTTGTTTCAAACCTTACAGAGTTTCTGTTTTCAGCTGAACAAAAAAGAAGATATTTTGAAGAATGCTGGAAACCCTTTACAAGCGACTACTATAGTATTTTTTTCCTACTATGAAAGTCAATGGCTACAGGTTTTACAGCTTTCTTCAAAACATCTCCTTTTGTGTTCAACAGAAGAAAGAAACTCAGAAAGCTTCCTTAGGAGTTGAGTAAACAGAATTTTTTGGTGAACTATCCCTTTAAATTGGCCTTAAAGGATGTGATATCTCTCTCTACCCCCATCTAGTGTGTAAAATAAAGACACCGATGGGGATGCATGGGGTAAATAAAGCACGACTTGTTCGAATCTGGTTGGAGGGTGCTTGGGGTCAGCAACGTCATTACCAGCGAAACTTAAAAATATTCTTGCTACACAAAAACCACACACATTCCATGCCACACAATGTTCCTGCTGTGCTCATCTTTTGGGTTTTGATTTGTTGTTGTTTTTCTTACCCAAGACAGTAGGAGCAGATTGCACTTGAGCGTGCCGCAGTAACCCACCATGGCCACGATGATTAGAAAACAGCACACGGCGATGACGACAGGATGGACCACGGGGGAGTATGTGCGAACGGCTGCCTCCTCCAGTCTGAGAAAGAGAGGGAGAGAGAAAGGCAGAGTCTTTTTTTTTTTTTGGCAGGCTTTTTTGTTTTTTGTTTATTTTCTGGTGCATTGTTGAATATCACAACAAAATTTAGCAACTTTTGGTTGTCACTACAATCTCAGAAATAAAGGTACTCGAGCTGTCACTGGGGTGGTACCTTTTCAAAAGGTACAAATTTGTCTCTAAAAGGTCCATATTAATACCTTAAGGGTACATATTAGTACCTAAAAAGTTCAAAAGTGTTCCTTTTAAAATTCGTAGGTACTAATATCTACTTTTGAGGTACCAATATGGATCCTTTCAATACAAATGTGTATTTTTTTAAAAGATACCACCCCAGTGACAGCTCTCGTACCTTTATTTCTGAGATTGTGTGTGTATTCTATAGATGTAAAGCAATAGATAGAAGACAAAGCTAAAGATCTCTCTTGGCATGATTTGGCTTGTTTCCTAAAATATGTGGAATTTATCTGCACAGCATCATGGGTAATGTAGTTTTACTGCACAAATTCTGCTATTAAATATCTGCTATTATCAAATGTTTATAGAATAAAACAAATATTAACGTTTCACTTAAACACATTCCTAGTAAATCCAATACATCCAGGCATCCAAACTGAAGATTTTAAGTGATATTTCATGTATATATAAACATAATTATGTCATAATTGTACAACATAAGTGTTTTTGATTGAACTTAACTTGTACTATTTCTGCTTTTAAGTTAAACATCTAATTGAAGGTCTGAATTTTCTGCTCTAGTTGATATCCTGCTGTTTCTTTCTGCAGACATGAGATTATTATCCATCTGAGGGTTGCTGACTCAACGTGTTACTGCAGCGCAACCCTGGAGAACCTATTTCTTGTGTACAATCAGGTTTGAATGCAATTTTCCCTCAGTTGATTCCCACAGATCTCATGACGTGGGGCACATAGGGCTCAGTAACGACTGATTTATAATACACACCGTGGTTTATAAATTGCTTTTGTCAACACTAATTAGATATTACTCGCCTCCAGGATATTATTGGTACTTTTGGGATTTTGCCACCCGTTTTGCTGAGTTTCCCATTAATGCTTGAGAGGATTTGGACAAAACTATACGCAAATGAATGGTTCTCAACTCTCTACTGGCAACTTAACGCATTTATCTAATTTTTTTTTTCCCCATCAGAACTGAACACCTTTTTCATGCTTGTAATTACTTCATAAGCTTGAGGCAATTCGATCCAGAAAGGCTGAAAAGTGGGGAAACAGTAAATTGGAGCTTTACATGGACCACTGCTCTGATTGAAAGGTGTATACGGCTCACACCTGTCCATGCACTCACACTCACCTGGTGTCGGCGGTTAAGGTAAGCACATTGTTCAGCTGATCCCTGAGGTAGGCAGACACTCCCAGCACACACAGGGCCATAAGCTGGAACAAAAGACAAGAAATGTGGGACTTAAGCCACATCTAAACATCAATATACTTTTATAGTAGTGTATAAACACACTTTTTAAAGTAAGGAATATTCTTTTTTAATGTTTTACAAATACTTTGATAATTTAAAAATGTAATGTATTTATTATTTTTTAAATGTCGGAATAAATATAAATATTTATTGATATTTTATTTTTGTATTTTAGTACAATTTATCTTTAATTTATTAAAGATATATAATTTTTATATATTTGAACAAATTTCAGTTTATATTTTTACATGTATTTATTGCTAAATAGAGGGTATCCATGGAGTCTTAAAACATCTTAAATCTCAAAATCTCAAAATCTAAATTTTAGGCCTTAAAAAGTCTTGAAGTTACTGAAATATTGTTGTGTAGATCTTAAGTCTTTTTTAAACAGGTCTTAATTTTTCTTTGTTCATGTATTGCTACCCAATCTGGCCAAAACCCATACAATCACCAACAATCCGTCTTAAAACTTTACATTTTTTTATTCAAAAGGTAATTTTTCTTCTTATCACAATGGTTTAATTATTGTGCTTATAATAACATTTGTTTAAAAGTGTTACATGTATTTACTGCTGAGGGAACCAACCTGGACACATTGATGTGCATAAATTAGGTTTATTACAGTTTATTACAGTTTTTAAATATTTTTAAAACAGTTGTTCATTTTTTATTTTTTATTTTAAAGAAAAGTTTATGTTGGAAAAAAGTGTACGGTACAAGTACAGCTTGCATGTTTTTACACATTACACATTACTTAAAATATTTTGCTAAGAAATATCTAAAATGTGTCATTTTTATAATTCATTTACTATTGTATTATTAATTGTATTAAATTATAATACAAATCTTTTATATCTTGGCCTTTTGAAAAAATCCTTTGCGTTTAGCCCTTTATGAGTCTAAAATTTTATTCATAACAGTCTTAAAATGTCTTAAAAAGTCTTAAATTTAACTTGGTGAAACTTAAAGAAAGCTTGTAAGTATATTTGCATCTTTAAATATATATATATATATATATATATATATATATATATATATATATATATATATATATATATTATTTTATTTTTTAAATTTTTTTTACAATAATTTAAAATATATATCTTTTTTAAATATATAATAATTAAAATGGAATTATACAAAACTTATAGTTTAATTAAACATAAAATATGTATAATTATACATAAAAACTATATATATATATATATATATATATATATATATATATATATATATATATATATATATATATATATATATATATATATATATATATATATATATATTTTTTTTTTTTTTTTTTTTAAATGACCTTGGTCAGGGGAATTCTGTGGATGTCAATTAATTATAAATTAAAAGGTAATTTGGGTTTGTTTGTTTTTATTGCTTAAAATGATACATTTAACTGTGTCCTTCTATAAAATTACCTTGTTGCAGATCAGTTATTTTATTTATTTTCACTGTAAAGAAACTTACTTTTCACCAGGTGAGAGATGAGACAGTTTAGCATCCTTTGCATCCAACGCAATGTGATAAAATCCCCGCTTTTTACTGTGTTGTGTTATTGGAGCCTCTGCATATGAAATAAGTGTGCATTAACCTAATTGTATCCATGTTTGTGTACACTGTAGACTTGGAAACTTATTTACGTACCGTGTTATGCCCGACATGCAGCAATATTAGTGGCATGGGTTTAGTTTGCCCTACGTAGACATTCTTGGTCTAAAAACACACCCTGGCGCTTATCACATTTAATTCCCTAAAAATAGCGCCCGCAGCAGAATGTGAGCTGTGGTGCCATGCATGCGAGCATAACTTGGATTCAGGCTGTCCCCTACGTAAAGATAACATAGGATGGGGAGGGAGGGAACACAGATTGCGCGTTTGTTGGAAAGTGAGTGGCTGTTGCGCGTCTTGGAGAGCTAGGAGCGCAGCAGCAGCAGCATCGTGCCATGTAACGTGAGCGCTCGCCCGGCCACCTGCTCGACTTGGACTCGTCTTACCCAGAAGAGAAAGTTGAGCGCGTAGAGCAGACAGCGCAGACATTTCACCGAATCCTCCCGGGCCATTCTGAGCGCACCAACTGCTCGCCAAAAGACCTCATTTTAACTTCTGCCACCACGGCACCATAACCACTAAGGGAAACAGTCAGAATAACGCATTTTACAAGGTTTTACGGTCAAAATAAAACTTACTTAAGATGTTAATGATGCTGAAATCAGTCTAAGGTGGTTGATTGGTTCTTAGTTTACGCGTAACAAACCTGAAAACCACCTTGACCACACCAGGAGACGCTCTTAACATTTTTAGGTCATCTTATATAGGCCTACTACCAGGTGGTCAGCTTTGGACATCATCATAAAATACCTATAAGAGCATCTAAATGTGCTTAGATGGGGTGACAGACCAAATAAACCAATTTACTTTAAAGTAAAACCCCCAAATAAAAGGTTTGCGTATTTATTTGTTTGTTTGTCTGTTCATTTATGATTTTGAATTGCATTATGAGACTTTGATTTTTCCTTTAACAACTTTTTGGTGTTGAAAGGTTTGAAAAAGTGACTTTTTGTTGACATTTTGCATTGAAGCGATGCATGGATTGCTGTTGTAAATTACTGCACAACAGCCTGGTAATGAACTGCAAGTAGGCCTATACTTTTTTATTTTACGGACTTAATTCTCTCAGTCTCTAGTTTTATTATACGGACTTAATTCCTATATAATTTACATTATTTCAAACCGTTAAAAGGTCAATGAGGGTCACTTTGTTAAAATTCATAGTTAATTTCTTAACATCAAAAGTCAACAGAGCAGAGATGTCCGATACTGCAATTCAACTTTAAAAAAATCTTATATAAATACATTGGATATAAAGAACCTGTTAAAACCATGTTAAGGGTATTTTTAAGTGTATTTAGGACTTGCAAACCATCTCAAACTGATTTAATGCGTTTAAAGGAGATACCTTGTCATAAATCCTTGTGCGCGTTCAGTGCGCATCCATAAAGTCTTGATATGATGTTGCAGCCAAATATCCGTGGGAGATTTCAAAAGCAGCGTGTGATTTTAAACACAGTAACAGGTTGTAATTTTCTCCTCTTGAAAGTTTATAAAATTAATCCGTATATGTCATGGTAGTTTTGACTCCCTGGAGTATCCAATAAGGAAAAATAGAAGAGCGCAGAGTCTCCAGCATGAAGTTGTAGGAAACTCCTCAAACTTAGTTGCGACAGTAATGCAAAATCATATTTATATTCCTGTCAGAGCCGCGCGCAGCAGTCGGGCGTGTTCACGGAGATTCATTCACTGTCACTCTCATTCCTGGCTTTGGTTACTTCACTGCGGGCCAGCTATAAACACCTCGCCTTTCCACAAGTTTGGTGTAACTTGTGCATGTAGGAGACTTTCACTCCAAACGCGCGAGTGTCATCCGGAGCAGCGGTGCCTCCGGGTCCTAAAGGCAAACTCTGGGTCATGCTGATTATGGCAAGCCGTTATTACAGATATGTAATAACGACCTATTACAGCTAGTTTATTATTATTATTATTATTATTATTATTATTATTATTATTATTATTATTATTATTATTATTATTAATAATAATAATAGTTTAATTGTTTTAATAATAACAATAATAAAAACAATGATTATTATTAATAAACAAATAAATAAATATACATTCTTTAATTATTTAATTGGTAATATTGTTATTGATAATAATAATAATTATTGCTATTATTATTATTTATTTTTATTTTTATATTAACAAAATAATAGCACTATTAATATTTCAGCCTATTACAGCTAGTGTTTATATCGATGTATAAACAGATAATAAGTAGCTATGTTCTGCTATTTTTCCATCAGATGCTATGTGGATGTAAGGTTCAGATCAGGGATATTATAAATATAATTGTTGGACTGTTGATAAATACATGTTGCCTAAAATAAAAATGTTAATTATATATATTTATTTCAGCTAATCTATTTTTTATATATTGTTGATAAACTATTGTGTTGTCTTTGAGTACTATTTGATCCATGTGTATTTTTATTTGAATCCCTGCTATGTTTTTCTACACACAACATGTGATATTAAGAGTGAAACAGACATCAGCTATTTAGCATCAGTTAAATGAGAAAAAAACTAAATAGTTTTAACTAATATTAACTAGTTATAACTTAACATGATACGTAAAATAAATAGCCTATTTAACAATAAATATAAATAAAAATCCTATAAAAATTATATACTCTAAATGAACTTATATAATGAAGAAATATATATATATAAATTATCATTTTCATTTGGTCTTCCTATAATTAAATTAAAAATTAAGAAGTGCTTACATATCATTAGATGCCTCTCCTTCAGTCATTTTGCAATGAGTGTAAAAAAACGTACATATTGAAATATTGGAAAAACTATTGACAAATGACAATAAACAATAAGAAAAAATAAATAAATATCAGTTTAACCCTAATGTTTTGCCACTATTCTTAATGATACCAAAATAACACTTAACTATTCACAATTCAAGGTATTTAAGTAACTATTCAGGTGCTTCTCATTTAGCTGTTGCTAAATAGTGTCAGTTCCATTTAATATTGCATGCTCTTTGCAGAAAACATTTATCAGTTATTTAAATAAAAATACACATAGAAAAATTTAATGGTCAGTGGTAGATATTGAATATTACTCAAAGATAACAATTAACACCTGAGTTCAATTTCTGTAGTCACACTGCCACTCCTGATTACTGCCATCCTGTTCACAATCAACAAATCACTTAAATGGGAGATAGATAGATAGATAGATAGATAGATAGATAGATAGATAGATAGATAGATAGATAGATAGATAGATAGATAGATAGATAGATAGATAGATAGATAGATAGATAGATAGATAGATAGATAGATAGATAGATAGATAGATAGATAGATAATGAAGCAGAGATTAATGATATCTGCCTCTTACTGGAGACAATTCAATTAGGCACAAATTACATGTCTGCATATTTGGTTCCCTTACATTAAAAGCCATTTTACCCACTTAATCAGTTTCTATGGTCATTACACGCTTCCCAAACTCATGCATCAGCAGTACTTGGCGCATATCCAGATCCACTCCTCCAAGATATCATATGCCGGGGTGAAGAGGTCACTTGCGTATTATTTTCTTGAAAGAGGCCGTCATAATCTGCAGTTGTCTGGGATTGTGTGTTATGAATATTACTAAATGCTGCAGCTGTCCTGCTACTGATTTATATAGCGTTGATAAATGCAAATATTTCAAAAATCTGTAATAAATACAACAGTTCCAGTGGTTAAAAGTTATAGTAATGATTACATAACAATCATAAACTGATTATGAAATAAAGCTGATTAAGGAAAATGTAAGGAATTTGTATATTATGTTTAAAATTTAAGCTGTTTATTACTTTAAAGCTGCTCAACCCTGTTGCTGGAGATCTACCTTGCTGCAAAGTTCAGCTCCAACTCTGATCAAACACACCTGAACCAATTAAGGACCTGAACAGCACTTGATAATTACAGACAGGTGTGTTTGATATGGGTTGCAACTGAAATCTGCAAGAAGGTAGATCTACAGGAACAGGGTTGAGCACCCCTGATTTAAATGGACTTCACTCTCTAAAATGGCTTAAATATGTTAATTTTTAGCTAAAACACTAGTCCTTGGTGATTTGTAAATTGTAAATCAGAGTAAAAAAAAACATATTCACAAATACAGTGCAGGCAAAACCAAATTCTTACCTGTGGCTCCTGTAAAAAAAAAAAAAAAAAAAAGAATTATACCTATAGAAAAAAATGATTTGCTACCTATATTTGCTGATTTGCTAACATAATAAAAATATAGTCATTGTTAAAGACTTGAACTGTTTTCTCTATTTTCTAAATCTTTTCTTGTTGTCCATGACAACACTGGCAGAAGTCTTGTTATCGATCATTTGGAAAAGTGGCAGGAGGTAGATTCTTCCAATTCATCATCTGTAGATCTGCAGAACACAAATTGTACCTATTGAAACCCACATGGACCCAAGATTCTTAGAGAAATCAGTCAAGTTTGGTGAAGGAAAAATCATGGTTTGGGGTTACATTCAGCATGGGGGTGTGCAGGAGATCTGCAGAGTGGATGGTAACATCAACAGCCTGAGGTATCAAGACATTTGTGCTGCCCATTACTTTACAAACCACAGGAGAGGGCAAATTCTTCAGCAAGGTAATGCTCCTTCTCTTACTTCAGCCTCTACATTAAAGTTTCTGAAAGCAAAAAAGGTCAAGGTGCTGCAGGTTTGGCCAGCCCAGTCTCCAGACATGAACATTATTGAGCATGAGATGAATGAGGAGGCATTGAAGACGAATACAAAGGAAGTCCTGCAAGAATTCTTTCTTTGCCATTCCAGATGACGTTATTAATAAGTGATTTGAGTCATTGCAGAGATTTATATATGCAGTCATCCAAGCTTATGGGAGTCATACACAATATTAATTATTTTCCACTGCTACATGATTTTATATTCTATACTGTACATTATTTCTGTTAAGTGACAAGACTTTTGTTTAAGCAAAGTCAGACCTTATTGTCTTCATTAAATAATTCAAAATCAAAGCATGATCATATTTTATTTTGGTAAAATAAGTGTTATCTAGAGGCCTTTCCCTTTTATGTAAGCCACTTCTGATACCAAATGATCAACTAGAAGTCAAGTTATTATTTGTTGTTCCTAAAACTTGGACCGCTGACAAGACTTTTGTCAGGTAGTATATAGAGTACACCAAACCAATACAATCAGCCTTGTTTTATTCGGAGCATCCTTAATGCTGACTGATATTATTTGATATTCCAGTGTGCAAATATAGCACCAGGAAACTCAGATGAGAAGAAATATAAAAAGACAACCAGAAATAGCTTTGAAACGGCCACAAACGCAGACGGAACAGTCATCAGAGGAGCCACGTTTCCTGTTTATGATCTCCAGCATATTTTTATTTGATCTAAATTGAGCGCAGAGGTGCAATGTCACTTTGCAGAACAGTTCATGTCTACAGCTGTGCGGTAATTCTGTCTTGGAAATAAAGGGTTTTAATGGGATGTTTTATAAAAGCCTCTTACACCACGACTGAACCAAATCATAACTGTCTACAATAAACGTGGGGTCAGGCTGAGGTTTCTTCCTCTCCAGAGACAGCTGGGCAGTTACATTGTCTTCCACTGTTGTGCAAAAGCCTCTTACACACAGACAGAAGCACTAAGTTGCCAGAACTGTCATTAAATATTGCAGTCAGTGCTGCCCTCCAAAGGCCAAAGCTGCATTAAACCTGCAGTCTTCAAACTAGTCTTCTATGTCTCTAATAACCATGAGGATACAAAATTAAGAGACACAAAACATTTGAATTATTTCTATAAGTTATACAATTTAGTAACTTCTTTAACACTGCTACTGATCTACAACAGGGGTGTCCAAACTCAATCCTGGAGGGCCGATGTCCTGCAAAGTTTAGTTCCAACCCCAATCAGACACACCTTAGCTAGGTAATCAAGCTCTTACTAGGCTTTCTAGAAACATCCATGCAGGTGTGTTGAGGCAAGTTGGAGCTAAATCCTGCAGGACACCGGCCCTCCAGTACCGAGTTTGGACATACCTGATTTACAAATTAAACTACAGATTTTCTAATGATAAAACATATATTTCAAAAGTATGTAAAATGTACTTGAAACAATTATTAGTGTAAAATTGACTTTTTTGATTGTATTACTGCAATGTTTTATACTCTGCATGCTTTATTTATCATTTACATCTTTCTCTTCATGTTATACATAATCATTCTTTTGTAAATGAAAATGTATTCAAAAAGAATGCTACTATAAAATAATCTACAAGTTTTTGTCTTAAAATCAGTGAAATATGTTTAAGTAATGTTTATGTGGCCAATAAATGATATAGCCTTTATCTCTGTGGAAATTTACTTTAATTTTACATGTTAGTTACTTTATTTGCTTTATATGCTTTTTTATTTTCTTAAAGATTGAACGTTTCTGTTATGTCAGTTTTATTTAAAAAATGAATTTATCTGTTAAACAATTGTGTCTAAACAATTATATTTACGTGATATAATATCTAATGTAAACAAGTATGTTTAGAACAGAACGAAAATGGCTATTTATTTATTTATTTATTTATTTATCTATTTATTTATTTATATATATATACCTACCTCTTATTGGGAGATGAGCAAATCGTACTAAAATGTACAAAGTACTAAAAGTTACAAAAGGCAGATTGCGTTGGACATCCCACAATGCGCTTGACGTAGTTTCAACTGAAAGAACTACAAGTTCCATAAAAACGATTTTCATAAAGAGTGCAGCTTCCGCGCAACTCCACCATCGTCCAATCAGATCCCACGCCCTTCACGTAAGCCCCTCCCCCGCCAGCTTGTGTTTTTTCCTCCCCTTCAGTTCTCCGCTGCCCGCGACGCCATATTGCCGAAAAACACCCTTTCTCTGAAACCTCCGAAAAACCATCTCCGCCAGAATGTTGTACCTTGAGGACTACCTCGAAAGTGAGTAAAACAGCTCTTTTATCTATATATGTTCGTATTATCGTAAGTAGGTGTTTTAGAGGGTGGTTTAGGGCGTGTTTTGCTGTCACATCCGTTAGCTTGTAACGCGGTTGTTCTTCTTCCCGGCAGTGATCGAGCAGCTACCCATGGATCTCCGCGACAGGTTTACGGAAATGAGAGAGATGGACCTGCAAGTGCAGAGTACGGTTTCAGTTTAAACTCACTTTTGTGCCTTAGAACACCACAGCTGACTTAAACTAACGTAAAGAGCCTTTCATATCAGTGGAGATCTGTTTGGTGAATTTGCAAGCATAATAAAAGCATGCATGTGTTGTGATGTTGCACACTGATGTTAAGTGCAATTAGAGCATGTGGAAGTTGAGTAACACCAGTGTCACCTAAACCAGGGAAAACTTAGGATACATTATTGCATTGAAATGCATTTTTTTGGTCACCCCAAGTAATTTAGAGTCTGACAGTGCCCCCATTGACAAGATTTTGATTGTCTTCATCACACGGGAACACAGTTTACTTATAGCAAATGCATGTATTTGTTAACAGATTAAGGTTTTGCATCAACCATAAACATGCATAGGTACTCATTCTAGTTAGAAATGTATATATTTCTAATTAAATCATTTTTACAAAACAGTTATCACAAAGACATTTCTTCTTGGAAATGTTATAGACAGTTTTCATTACATGTAATTTCCCGGTTACATTTCCCACCAAAATCATAAGGAAAGACTAATATTATTAAATCAATGTTTATATGTGTATATTCAAGTCTAGTTTTGTAGTTATAATTAAGATAAACCTAATTTACATCAGTTAAATATTTTTATATTATATAGTTTTAAATAATTTCATTTTATTTTGTGGTGATTGGGATCTGGATATTTTTCCACAGCTTTAGCAGTGATTCATGAATCACCCTTTGTAGGGGTTGCACCTACAGCCTTTTAATGATCTACTGAGATCTTTAACCAACCATAGACTTCCACAGTCGCCATCTGTGTGGTTGTGAGCCAAGTCGGGCTCTTGACTTCACTTTTGATCATGTTCCTTTGTTCAGATGCGATGGATCAGCTTGAGCAGCGGGTCAATGAGTTTTTTACTAATGCCAAGAAGAACAAGCCTGAATGGAGGGAAGAACAGATGGAAATCATCAAAAAGGTAAAGAACAGATGATGTGCACTTCAGTCGAACTGAGTGTTCTGCAGGTGATAATAATGTAGTATGAGATCTTTTAATGTTGATAATGCTTTTCCTTATTTGAACCATCAGTGTTTTTGGGTTGGACACTTTTTATTGACTCTTTTCAAAATTTAAATTAAACAAAAGGGGGGGAAAAGCAATATATGACATTTTAAAATGAATGGATATTAAATATTACAACCACACTTTACAATACAGTTCCAGTATAGTTAATTTATTTATTACCATTAACTAAGGATGAACAATATTTGCATATTATGAATTAATCATAGTCCTACGTTTAGTAATGTGTTATTAAAATCCATGCTTTTGCTTGTTAACATTAGTTAATCAACTGAGTTACCAAGTACTAGCAATAAACAATTGTATTTTATGTTAAAAAAGATGAATAAATACTGTAATAAATATATTGCTTATTATTTGTTAATGTTAGTA
Source organism: Danio rerio (assembly GCF_052040795.2). NCBI lineage: Eukaryota > Metazoa > Chordata > Actinopteri > Cypriniformes > Danionidae > Danio > Danio rerio. Next base: position 11,145,563 of record NC_141024.2, read on the forward strand.
AGTAATTGCATTAGCTAATGTTTTCCAATGCAATCTTATTGTGAAGTGTTACCCATATTGTTTACTCCCGGAATCAGCTGCAAAATATATTGAACAATAAAAATTATATTGCAATTTAATTTAATAAAACATCTAAACTACATTCTAAGTGAAGCACAACATTTGCTTAACTGATATAATAAAGTTTGTATGTATAAGATGAGATCTTTACGCTGAAACTGACAGTGCATATTTTTTGTTACTAGCAAGATATGATATATTATTTTTTTGTTTTTATTTCATTTGTTATTCAATATTTTCCTTATTTTCATTATTATTTTTTAAATTGCATAATGATGAAATAATGATGAAATCATGATGAAACAACTGCTGGTTAAGTCATAACAATGATTGATAAAAAATTAATAATGGATAGTTTTGCATTAGAAGATAATATGCTTTCCTAATGATCTCTTTCTGTTTACCAGGACTACTATAAAGCTTTAGAAGATGCGGATGAAAAGGTCCAATTAGCCAATCAAATTTATGACCTGGTGAGTAATTTACTGTAACTAGCAACACTAGCCTTTGTGTCAGTACTGTATGGTCCCAGTAGGTGGCAGCACATCACTAATAGTAAAAAGCCAATGGATTTCTGGGAAGCTTTTTTGTTTGCTATTTAAATGCATACTAATGCTTTTTCGTGAGATTTAATAGACGTTTTTAAATACATTTTTCCTAATGAGAAGTGACATTTGAACTTGTGTGTGGGTTTGTGTAATCCGTTGTGTGTTGATCTTGTGCCTCTTATGTAGGTTGATAGACATTTACGGAAGTTGGATCAGGAGTTGGCAAAGTTTAAAATGGAGTTGGAAGCAGATAACGCTGGCATCACAGAGATCCTGGAAAGACGTGAGTGACGCCTCTCAATCACCTTTTTTACAGATAACTGGCTAATTTCAAAAGATAAAAAAGGTAGGAGTTGGCAAGTTTTTAAAATCAGTGTAAATCATTTAAAGAAATATGATATCTACATGTTTTTAATATGAACAAAAATAACTGATTGCTTGTCTTCAGGAAAAGTATACACATATCTTAAAATGTCTGGACATGCTTTAGTAAACTAATCATCTTGTAGCTTTGTTCTCATTTTTAAGCTGTTCGTGAAGTCAGTTTTATCTTTTCTAGGGTCTTTGGAGATGGACAGCCCTTCTCAACCTGTCAACAACCACCACGTACATTCACACACCACAGTGGAGAGTAAGTTTGTTCCAAGAAAATACCTTCTGTCTAATTTTTGGTTCCAGTACTCTGACCTGTTTTCCTTGTCGTTTGACAGAGAGGAAATACAGCACGCCAGCCCACCACACTACTGAACACGTACCTGAAAAGAAGTTTAAGTCAGAGGCCCTGCTCTCCACGCTCACGTCAGACGCCACTAAAGAAAACACACCAGGTAAAACACACATGCTCTCTTCTCCTGGGTCAGCCTGTAAAAACAGACACAACACAAAAATAAACACAGGTGAACCCAAGAAATTCTTCATAGACATTTATTTTGCAGTGTTCTGTGTATGGTAAGAATAAAAAAAAAACTATGGAATAAAAAGCTTTCAGAATGACATGATCCTTTAGAAATAATTTAAGGAATAATTTGCTTTTTGATAAACAATTTGTGGTGTTATTATCAATGATCAAAATTAAACTTTTATAAATATTAAAAGTCTTTTAAAGTTTATAAATAAAATTTACACTGCAAAAAATGCTTTTCTCAGATTTTCTTTATTAAGTGAGTTCCTTATAGCAAGAAAAATAATCTGCCAGTGGGGTAAGAAAAATAATCTATGTCAAAAGGAAGAACAAGATTGTTTTGCTTACCCCATTGGCAGATTATTTTGCTTGTTTTAAGTAAAAATTAACTTAATATTGGCATATAATTTCTTAAAACAATCCATTATGTTTTGCTTGCCTAGAAAATGCTTCTTGATGAGAATTTTTAGATATTTGGACTATAAACAAGTCAAAAAATCTAAGTAAGATATTAATTTTTTGCAGTGTACATTTTAAAACAAGAACTTTCATAACATAATTTATCTTTCTTATTAATTTTGATCAATTTATTTCATGTACACTGAATCAAAAGTATAAATATACAATTAGACCCCCCACACAATAGTGCATATGCTTTTTAAATACCTTAAAATATTAATTGATTGGATGCTTTGTATGTCTATTTATATCTGTCTATCAGATGTAAGTGGCATAATTAGTAAATTTGTATAGGTATTGTCTAGATCCAAATGTAGATGATTTATGTATGGAAAAAAATATGTAGTTAAAATGTTAGGTTGCATTTTTGTTGGTCCTTTTCATTAAATGATCAAATTTTGCATCTTATATTTCTTTACCTTGAGGTGCATGCAAATAAATCAAAGAAAATTGACTACATCCTTTGTACTTTTAGGTATAAATGTTTTTGTAAACTACCATAATGCATGCATTTTGTTATACTCTAAACAACTCAATCTTTAGGGAGCATAACAGCTTAATGAAAATGTGCATTAGAGTCATTTTTAATTTTTTATTTCCAGCTAAATAATTGCAAACATATTGAGAATATTTTTTATAACCACACAATCCTAATCCTAATTACAGTGACAAGGGAAATGAACCACAATAACAATTTGTCATAATCATACAGGCACATATGTTTATTGTGTGTGGTAACTGCTTAAATGGTTCTCAAGAAACGAGCTTTATGATGCAATGAGATTACTGATCACTTATGTTGCGCTGTTTCTCACAAATGTTTTCTGGTCATATACTGAATGTGATTTTTTTGTGTGTGTGTGTGTGTGTGTGTGTGTACGTTGCAGGCTGCAGAGCGAACAGCACATCCTCCTCTAACAGCATGTATAACGTCAACTCGTCCCAATCACTCACCTCCTCATACAACCTGAGCCCACTTCCGGCCGGGCCTGCAGCAGGAGCGGGTGCTATTTCCATGGCAGCAGCTCAGGCAGTGCAAGCCACAGCACAGGTAAACCGCCTAGTTTTACACTACACTTAATTTCCTGTTCAAACTATTTTTGGCCTCATAGGAGTCTCTTTCATACTTCCTCCAACGGTTATTTTCGTGTCAGTTATTATGTTATCGAAGCCGGTGTTAATTTCAGCACTCACTGCACTTTAGTATTATAACTCGAGGGAAATCACATCGACACATCCTGTCCTGTATTTTTAGATTATTTTCATTATTGGTGTTTCTTATTTAATTCTAGTGAGACTCCATTTTTCAATCACCTTTTGCTTTTGTTGTTATTGTGTGTATTTTTTTTTGTTATTACATTTTTGATACACTGGTAAATAATATAAAACAAATTACCGCAGTCTTTCATGTAGCGGGTTTCTTGGAAATGATTAACCCCTGTTTGTACAGGCTTTTAAGATGGTTTTTTGTTAATTTGACTGATCACAGATCATCAATGGAGATATGTTTTTCTTTATTGGTAGTGTTTGAATTACTCTCTTGTGTACTTTAGATTAGAGCTGCACAATATTTCGTTTCAGCAGCAATACTTAAATGAGCACATCCACAATAGTCACATTGCAAGATATGCAATGCTGAGTCTGGATTCTAGTTGACCAGGAGCTACAGAATATATTTAATTGCTGTATTTATATGATTAACACAACAAAAAAAAGAGATACTTGGAATTTTTGTCTTGTTTCTAGACCAAATATCATTTCTAAGTGAAAACAAGATTTTTTTTAAAAACTCTTTAATTTTACCTTATTCAGAAGTTTAAACCAAAATAATATTTTTTTACTTGATTTAAGAATTTATTAGACATTTGGATGAAAAAAGTAAGAAAAGGAGCTTTTGCATTGTGATTATTCAATTTTTGAACCTGAAAATTTTTTAATTTCCTAGAAAAAAGTCAAATAGTGCTATTCAAACTAGTGAAACTGTGTTCATATCGCAATATTTATCGCAGAAAAATAAAATATTGCATTATCATGTTTTTTCCAATATCTTGCAACCTTACTTTAAATGACCTTACTGATTTCTTTGAGGAGAGGGTTTGATCATCTGATTTGATATTGTGAAAATGGCTCTCGCAGTTATAGTTCAACCTCAATGAAGACGGCAGAAAATGAGACCGAGATTAGCAGCTTGTGTTCATTTATTGATAACCCAAAAACTATTGTGGGGGTTCCAGTGCTTAATATTAGGCAAAAACAAGACCTTAATCTATTTCATTTTTTGAGTCTGTGCTTATTATAACATTTTATGGTGATTGAAGAAAGGTTGAGTTAAAACTGTAAAATTGCTGGGGAAATAATTAATTCAATGTAAATCGCATTTTAAATATTAGCTTAATTGCTTTTAACTAAAAAACTAAAACTGAAGAAGTAATTTTTGTTAAATATGTTTTAACTCTTATCGTCTTTACATAATGTCGGTGTTTTAGTTTATTTGGTTTATATGCATTGTCTTTATTAGGATTTAACTGTCCATTTTAGTTTGTCAATTTTAACATCTTTTTAACATAACGGATGAAAAATAGCCTTTTTCTAGTACTTCTGGTGCACTTTCTGCAATGCTAATTAATGTATACTGTCCCTGCCAAATATATAATTATATATACAAATATTATCTGGAGAGACTTAAAATGAAATATTTTTAAATGTGAATCCTTCCAGAATTGTGCAATGTTTTTAACAAAAGTAAATCTTAAAAAACTGTTTTAGTTTTTTTTATCTTATTATTTATGCATTTATCTTATGTATTATTTGTTGATGTTGATGACTTTTTATAGTTAAAATATTTGTATAATTATAGAAAAGTGGTATTTCTAAAACGTTGTAAACTTGATTATTTTTTGATCCATGGCATAGGCAGAGAAGCTGGTATGGCATTAAATAAATAAATGAAATACAATAAAAACTAAATGCATGAAAATCTAAGCTAATTTCAAATATATTTAATAGTTTATAAAAAATACTGTGTGTGTTTCAGATGAAAGAGGGCAGGAGAACATCCAGTCTCAAGGCCAGTTATGAAGCGGTCAAGAACAATGATTTCTTGGGTCGAGATTTTACCATGAGTCGAGACTCCAGCAGTTACTCGTCTTCTGCGTTGGCCAGTACGCTCACGCAACCCCTCACATCCACCAACAGCTCTGACTCCCGCACAGCACGCAAGACCAAGTAAGACACACACACACAGGTGCCACAATAAAGAGCCACGTGACCATGCTCGATTTTAAACACTTCATTGCGTTTTTTTTTTCCTCCAGAAGCAACACTAAGTCTTCCAACCACCAGTCCTCTTCATCCTCCTCTTCCTCTTCACTGTCATCCTGCTCGTCATCTTCAGCTTTGGCTCATGAACTGGTACAAACCACAGTCACAGAAACAGACACCAGCAGTCAAGTGGACTGGACTTACGACCCCAATGAACCCAGATACTGCATTTGTAACCAGGTACATTTATGTAGCATCATCTCTCATGCAGTGTATGCATTTAAAATGAACTATCTAATGAAAACAACACATTAAACCAATATTGTGGCATTTAAAAGTTGTACTAATGAATGATAACAAGGCAAATTCATCATGGGTTTTCCATTTTTAAAAATCCATTTATTTGCATTCGTATGTATTTATGAGGAGAGTTGTAACCAATATTGAAACATTAAGTGATGGAGATTTTAATATAATCCTTATATAAACAATAGGAACAAATGCCAGGGAGGAAATGTATATGTTTATATGTTTTTAAACTATTTACACCTATATATTTTTTACAATTCTCACTGTAGAAAGTGTGTGACTGGGTTTGCAGGAGGAGTCTGGGTGTGTGTGTGCTGTTAGTTGGCATATGAGTGCAAAAGAATTGTCTCCCTAAGAATGCGTTTGTTTTATGGCCTCAAAGTGATATAGCTTTTGTCAAAGTATATCAAAAATAGAAATGTGTGTGTGTGTGTGTGCGTCTTTGAATAGTCATCAAAGACTAAACTTGCACAGTCTTTGTTTGCAGGTGCGCTTCTGTGACACTCGGCTGCAGGTGTGCACTGCTGCGTTTGTTGCTCTATGTCTCATTCTCTCTGTCTTTGTGCAGGTGTCTTACGGAGAGATGGTCGGCTGTGATAACCAAGATGTAAGTCAACCCTTCATCTTTAGGGACACACACAGACAACATTTCCTCTTCATAAAACACATACTGGATCACTCTGTCTGGGCTCTGACAGCTTTTGTGACCCCTGGGCAGCCATGATTTTTGTAGCGACGATGGCAAACAACATCAGCATTATTATTTTGAGTGAAAACGGATGTTGAACTATGTACAGTATATCGTTTGAGCATCGATATTACAGTGTGTGTCTCCAGCAATAGTCACGTTGCAGGATTAGATTATTTATTAACCATTATTTGCTGTTTGGCATGTTTTTATCCACTCTTGGGTGATTTTGAGTCTTAAATTTCGCCACAACTTTCTCTGTGTTTCAGCAAATGGAATGAATTTTGGTGATCAATCTTATTTTGGCAAATATTTTGGGGAAATGCTTTTAAAAATTCAACACTTTAGGCATATTTACTATTTTTTTTCCTCATTGACTTCCATTATAATGATATTTATTGATTGCAAATCCATGACACCATATAATCATGCATTCTTGATTGTTGCTGGTGTTCCCAGTTGGGAAGAGGTCAATTTACAAATGTTTACTGTTGATCATTAGTTGCATTGCAAAAAAAGCTTAGCTTCTGGATAAAAATGTTATGGTTATATGAAGTTTAGTGTATGAAAGACCTTGATATGTTTGAGAAAATAAAAAATAAGCATCTCAGCTTACAGAACAAAGTAAACATTAAGTGTATTTATGCACAGACACTGTAATTTGCTGTTTTACTTCATAGAACTTCATATAAAAACCAGAAGCTTTTTTGCACAGGCCCATCTACAGGGTTAATGCTGCCAACTGATGATCAACAGTATAAATAAACAGAGAAAATCACCAACAATCAAGAATGCACGATTATTTAGTGCCATGGCTTTGCAATCAAAAAATGTCATTATAATGGAAGTCAACAGGGCTGAAACAGCCACCAACATAATGAAAGTGTAGTCAACTTGAACAGTACACAAAGGTTAAAGGTAAAAAGATAAAGATTTATTTTTTGACTGTTCAGTTTCTTCCTGAATACTGTTGGACTCTCCAGAAAACCTTAAATCAACAATATGTTGACATTCCAACCTAACACTCAGACTAACACTCAGAACGTTTGGGTTTGTACCTCTATGATGACACTTTTTTTAAAACAATTTATTGAATCTGTTTTGTCTTTTTGCATTGTAGCTTGGTTCGGTAATCTAAGTCTGTCAAATTAAAACAGGTTGAGTTGCCTTGTGAAGGTGGCAGGCAAGTTCATCGGTTTTAACCAAACTGGTCCAATGGTAATTTACTGTACTTGTGTGTTAAAGAGAGCTCAGGGTATCCTATGCACTCCGGATCTTACATTGTATTCTGTGTTTCATCTGCTGCCATCAGGACGTTGTCTTAGACCAGGTGTCCACGGGGTCTTAAAAAGTATTAAAAGTTGTTAAATCAATGTAGAGAAATAAAGCCCTTAAAACTATTCAAAGGTCTTAAATGCTATTTTGCAAAGTATTAAACTTTAATATAATTTTTGATCATGCAATGTATGGTTGTATGCTAAAGTTTGCCTGAATTAAATCTGCCAATATCAGGATGCTCTGTAGTTTAATAAATCAATAAAATCCTACTAGGTTTGACATCATGCTGACATCAAACCAAGGCAACACTATTATTTCAGCAGTTCTGTAGGCGCCAACATGGTGAATTATCTAGATTTCAGATATTTTTATTCAGTATATACATAATATTTTAGATTTGGATTAGTTTCTTACATTAATATTTAGTAAATATACTGTAAGTTAAAATCTTGTCAGTGATTCCGATTGAAAATTGTCTTACATTGTATGTAAAGGGTCTTAATAAAGGTCTTATAGGTGTTGAATTGCGCACTCGGATCCCTGTATATACTCTGTTAGAGTTCCTAAATTCAAGACAAATGAAATTAGAAATTATTTTATTATGGTGGCCATTAGGTGTTTAAATGATTCCAGCGGGGGATGGAGATCTCAAAATAGATTTATTGTATGTTTTATGGTTATAATTTATTAATGTGTACTTGGAACTTCGCCTATGTCATGGCACCCTGCTGCAGTTTTAGTTTCCCTAAACTGGATATCAAAGTTTAGTGCGAGTCAGATTTTTCCAATATCGTTCAACACTAGTATATATAATTTTCCTCTTTAATATGTACGAATTACATTTTTAATACATGTACTTATTAATTAAACACTTTTTAAAAAATGAGAACATTAATGAACTGCTATATTTACTGAATTAAACTACAGTACTTGTGTATATACAAGAAAAAAATGGTATGTATATTTTATAAATGGTGTATGTGTAACATTTGGCCAGTCTGAGAATCTGATTCATTTAATTTTCATTTTATTTCCCATAGTGTCCGATCGAGTGGTTTCACTACGGCTGTGTGGGTTTGACCGAAGCACCCAAAGGGAAGTGGTACTGCCCACAGTGTACAGCGGCCATGAAGAGAAGGGGAAGCCGGCACAAATGAAAGCCAGATCACCTGGGCTGACCTCTCAGACATGACTGTCCTCCTCGAACCAAGAGTGTACATGTCAGATCTCCATGCGATCAGGGTGTGTAGATGTGAACAGAAATGTTGATGTCTGAAAGATGGTGTGTGTGTATGTGTGTGTGTGTGTGTTTGTGAAAATCACAACCAGACTGGGCAGTTTAGCTGGCGAATCAGTCAAAGCGCACACTGCCCTCAAAACGTGTCATGTTTTTATGTTGTTCTCTTCATCTTCATTTTTCTTTATGGAGGCAGATGGGCAAGATGTTATTGGGAGGCCCATGTATTTTAACATTCAAGACATTCCTCAGCTTGCCATGCGTGATGACCCTTCGCATCTGGCAGCTCCTGCTAATCTATAGTATGGATGCTGACTGGGAACTGTAGTCCGGAACTGTTTAATGGACTACAAGTCTCAGAGACATTCAGCGCTGACAAATCTTAACAGATCCTGAGATTACAACAGCAACTGTGACTCCCGGTGAAAATGTGGGATTTATATGTGTGTAATGTGGATAGATGATTTATCGTGCTCCGCTTAAAGGACAGAACATTTCTTATTATAGCAAGGAGCTCTTAAGATGTACAATAGAACAAATGAACAACTGTGACTTGTGTGTATGCTTGTGTGTTTGTGTCTCTAGCCTGTACTGCACTGACGTGGTGATATGTTTTGAGAGATGTGGGGGAAACAAACAAAAAAATCAATAAAATGAGCAAGAGCTTTTGGTAATCAGTCTTTATATCTTTTTTGTTTTAATAATGTTATGTTTTTGTGATGCGTTTTTTCTGAAAGAAATGTTTCGTCATCATCAGTCCTGTAAAAACACTTCGATCAACCAATCGGAGCCTGTGTTCATTAAATAAGGGGGATGCGTTCGTCTAATTCATTCACTCATTTTTTTCAGCTTAGTTCCTTTATTCATCAGTGGTCGCCACAGCGGAATGAACCAACAACTTATCCAGTTTAAACCAGCGAATGAACCACCCATACACTCACATGCATGCACATACACTACGGCCAATTTAGCTTATTCAATTCACCTTTAGCATGTGTCTTTGGACTGTGGGGGAAACTGGAGCACCCTGAGGAACTCCACACAGAAATGCCAACTCACCCAGCCAGGACTTGAACTAGGGACCTTCTTGTGAGGTGACAGTGCTAACCACTGAGCCACCCTGTGTTTGTCTAATTCATTTCTTAAAATGTCTAAGTCAAATGATTGTAACTGTGTATACAAGTTCACACTTTTTTATAGTAGCTAATTTAATAAATCTTGCAACTTTTATAGAAAGGGTTTTATTTTTTAAACAGTTGTGCTGCTTATTTATTTATCTGTGTGTGTGAAACTATTAATAGATTTTAAACAATGTTTACCTTTAAAATGTATTTTTATTCATCAAGGACAACAAAGTGAAAATGAAAGTCAAGTGAGCTTTGGCCAAATATGGTGATCTATACTCTGAATTTGTGTTCTGCATGTATTCCGTCCAAATGCACACAGAATTTAACATGCGCGGGAGCAGTGGGTTGCTGGGGGCCAGGTCGGGGTTCAGTGGTTTGCACAAGGGTGGTAATGAGGGTGGAAGCAAGCTCTGGCTATTCACTCCCCCACCTAGCCCCTGCTGGACTCTAAAACATAAGGCCACAACTGGCCCTAAACAAGGGAGCAGTAAAAAAAAGTTTTAAAAGGAAATACTGATTTTGAACTTTATATTAATTTTCATATGTCAGGCAAAAATAAATGTATATTAATATCACGAGTCATTACCCCAGCAACCAAATAAGCAACAAAGTAAGAATGTTCTGGGAAAATTCTCAGCAGGCAAAAAAAAAAAAAAAAGAATCATTCCCAGAACCTTCCAGGGAGGTTAATGTAATATTTGGTGTATATATATATATATATATATATATATATATATATATATATATATATATATATATATATATATAATAGTATATATATATATATATATATATATATATATATATATATATATATATATATATATATATATATATATATATACACTACAAATTCAATACTATATATCAACTATAAATTAATTTCGTTTACTGGTCTGTTTAAGGAAAATCCCAGTGGTCGTTTAGCTAGGAAAATGTTATTGGGATTATGCGGGTTAACGCAAACCAGGTGCGCTCCTGACAAATCAAAAGAACAGATCCAAACATCCTCTGTTTTGGCGGCTTACACCTTTAGCATTTTCTGCTACCGTAACCTTAGTTTTAATCGCTGTAAAAATAGAAAACAGACGTCACGGTGGTCTCCAGGCTCTCTTTTTTTAAAGCTTAGGTGATTTTAGCGGTTCTTTAAAAGCGTCACACTTGTGCGCGCGAGACGCGACAATTACGCTGCCCAGAAGTTAAAAACAAGATTGCGAAACGACTGCTATCTAGCACGTATTGTATGAATAGTCGTTTAAAAGTAATATCTTGTAGAATCCGACAACTTTACAGCGGTTTGGTAGAGAGGCAGACGCTTTCTGACAGCGCGCTCTGCGTGAAGGAGGCGTATCATTACTCTTCAGTCATGAGGTTCTGCTCGGGAGTGTTTTTAATCACCCGAGGGGCTCAGCAGCTTTAAGAAGAAAAAAGAAGCCTTCAGAAAAACTTTTCACTCTGCTTTGATACCTGGACGTTTGAAACGAGACTTCCCAAACACTCGTCGAATTTAGCTGAAGATTTTCCGCGATAATGTCATGAACGCGTTCCTCGGATATGAGCGCTTTTAAACTGCGCGTTTGAGCGCTTGTCGCCGGACAGCGCGCCGTGATCTGGAGGGATGATGAGGGGACCAAACGCACATTCCCAATGGTATGTCTCTTGACTCTGTCCAGGAACCTTTGTGCAGGAGTGGGAATGGTTTTCCGTTGGGTATGGCCGCTCCGTCGGAGGTGCTGCACGGGTCCTCTTCTGCTGCTGGGCATCGCCGTGGGGCTCTTTTACCACACTGTGACTATGGACCGGGACAGAACCGAGATCAAGTCCAGTCAACGGGACCAAAGGAACAAATCAGCTGGCTTTGATTATGAACTTCTGCTCAAGAACCCAGAGAGACTCATATCCTTACTAGAAGCATCAGTAAGTTAATTATTTCTCCAGATGTATGATGATAGTTGTTGTGTTTGTTATTGCTGCAGTTGTAGCTAGTTGGTGGTGTTAATATTTATTAAGTACCAGTTAATGAATATAAAAGTTACTAATAATATTTGTTAAGAGTTAAATCATATTTGTTAATTGTTGTTATGTAAATAGTTATAGCAAAAATATATAGAATTTTGTTATTTGTAATGATAATAACAATATCATTAATATTATTATATACTACAAAAATAAATAAATAAATAAAGCAGTCGAATTAATAATGTATAATTGCAGATTATTTTATTAATAACGTTCTTAATGTTTAGTACTCTGGTATTACAGCAGTATTGCAATATTAACAACTATTTAGAATATTGAGTACTCATAATATTAGTAAGGTATTAAAATCCCATTATTTATTAATGTACAAACTGCAAGTTGTTGTGTTGGAATATTTATATCCTTCCTTCAGCACAAAACCCCTCGTTAAAAATAACCAATGAGTATTGTTTATTTATGATGCTTGCCTTTGTCAGAGGTATTTTAGGAGGAGATACTCAAGGCTGGACATTCATTGGTTTAAGAGAGCACATGAAGGAGGGGTTATTTACGAGCGCACATGCTTCTGGGATGATTGACATCTGTGGGAAGTGTTATGTCAGTAAAGCAGAGGAAAAGATCTGAGGAGAAAAGCTAAGAACAAAGAACGGCTGTCATGCATGTGCCCAACTATAGGTTTATTTATTACTTCTGCACATGGAGATGGAGCACATGCATGAGAGGGAGCGAGAGCGAGAAATTGGAAAGCAGATTTGGGGTCAGTGAGGCAGAAGATGAGGGCGGGGAAGCAATGAGGGGTGAGAGGGGTTTAGTTTTAAGCTGTGGCTGCTGCAGTATGACTTCTGATAATCTCAGACTAACTAACTCAGAGCCGGAAGTGTAGACTGAGAAGCTTGACAGCTGTCCTCAATCAGCTGTTAGCGAGAGTGTGTGTGTGTGTTCATTTGGATGGAGTTATCCGCCTGTGTGTGACCCGCAGTGGCTCTCTGATGTGTTTGGAGACTGGACTGTGCCTCGCAGTGCCATAGAGTCATAAACACTGAGGTAACCAAGTTGAGCAGGAAATGAAGAATTACCTGGTGCAGTTGTTGACATAATGACTTGTTATTGGAAATGTGTTTGTCACCTTGAGGGAGTTTGTGTTGATGAATTAAGGATTTGTTTTTAGGAGTTTTCCACTTCGCAGCAACAAGAGTGAGCATCGCTATTCGCCTTTTCCTTTATCCCATGCTGCTTTGCATGAATTGCAAGAGTAACGTAACCTGTGATAGACCGTAAACAAAATGATATGATCAATTTGTCATGACAGCGTGTGTTTTAAGTTCATTGTAACTTGTTAAATGTAAAGTTAATCATGTTCTAATATAATTTTATAAGTGACACAAGCTGTTATAAGTCAGTTTAACATAATTTTAGTTCAATGGACTCAAGGTTCATTTGATTCAGCTTAAATTTAAGACAACCAGGATTTTTTGTCACGGTGCAGAAGTGTTTTACAAACAACTGCAAACATTAAGATGTCATTATTCTCCTCACTGTTGAATATTAAAAGGCAGCTGTATTAGAATTAACAAATAACGTTCTACAGACCATAATAGCCACCAAAAGTCTTTTTGAGAGTATTTTAAATATGTAAAGCAGGAGTGTCCAAACTCAGTCCTGGAGAGGCGGTCTTCTGCATAGTTTAGCTCCAACTTCCTTCAACACACCTGCCTGGAAGTTTCTAGTATACCTAGAAAGAGCTTGATTAGCTTGTTCAAGTTTGTTTAATCGGGGTTGGAACTAAACTTTGCAGGACATCAGCCCTCTTAAACCAAGTTTAGACACTCTTCATGTCCAGTATATTGAATATTACAACTAGAAAATTATATTGAGAAACAAATTGTGATAGTCATGTTGAAATATTAAACAAATTGTTATTTTCATAACTGATAAAAATTTAATACAGGTCAAATGTAGATCTCACTCAGTTTTCACTATGGATTATTTGTCGCACAAGCTTATTATTAAAACATATGATTTCTTTTAGTTACTTTTAATCACAAAAATCTCCTAACCATAAGAGCAATTCCATGTTAATGTCAACCTTGCCATGAGAAAAATTAAGTTTTCGCCAAAATATCAAAACCGTTTCTGCATTTTTTGTGTGAGCAAGTATTTTACAGAGCTTTTAAAATACTCAAAAAACTCTCTGTTAATGTTTTCAAACTATTATATTTGATTTACCAAAATCACTCAAGTGCCAATTTTACATCTGTCTCGTCCATAACAGAGAGCTGTCACATCCATAACGAAGCTTTTTCCTCATAAATGCAAAAAATGTCAAATAAAATAAATTCAATAGTTTTTGTTCAATAGTGAGCCAGCTCTCATCCTTTCGATTAGCACTGTTTCTTTTGGGTTGTGCAGTTTAATTCACAGAATTTCTACGGAGTATGTTGTATACTGTAAACTTGCGTACTTTTTTGGTCACATCTATAACGCATGTTTATTTTCCTCATTTAAAATATAAAAAAATGTTTATAGATTGATATTTTTTTTCTCCCATAACTCTGTGGTGAGTTGTTTTGGAAAACATAAACAGAAGTTTCAATATAATGTAAATATATACCTTTTATATGAATTTATGTTTTGAGATTTTACTGCAAACGACACATCCGTATCACTGGAGTTGCTCATGAGTATAACTCGTAATTTAAAATCTAACAGTGAAGGGCAGAAAAAGCTGGATGATGTTTGTTAGTAGTCTCATAATACAATATTATTTTATTTATATTAGAAAGTTTCTATTCACATGTGCAGCATCCCAATTTACATACTTATACTACGCCCTAAAAGTATGTACCTTTTTTTGTAAAAAAAAAAAAGTATATACTTTTGAGTGTGTAACAGAAGAGTATGAAAGCTTTGGGATATGCTACTTCCTTGTTAACAGATCGTTATGTTGCTTAGTTATGTCACCTGTCAGTCATCCACACATCATTCACATTTCTTTCATTTTTAATTACCCTCCTTATTGGAGAAGCAGCAGCAGGATAATCTGCCGTTCGCGAGTCTTTCATGCAGAGAAATCTCCTCAGGTCTTTGGGTAATTATGCATTCAGAAGTTAATGTAAAACATATCTTAATATATGTTCACGTTGTTGCAGATGACATATAACACGTAAAACGCAGTTAAAATATGTTCCAGTTGGCAAGATATTGATTATCAGTCATTCAAACACTTTTACACTTGACAAGTGGTCTCGCGTGTCCGCCATGTTTGTAGTTTGTTTACACTTTTTACTCGAGTTTGTAGTTTGAAACAAATTCACACCCAGTGTGCAATGTATTGTGGGAAATATTAGTGATTAGAGTATGAACGCTTCTACACTTCGAGTTTTTACCGGGAATAGGAAACCATCCAGGAACCTTTGGCATACTCTTTTTAATTGGGGACATACTAATTCTATTTTCGAATACTTTTTAGAAAGGATAGTATGCGAATTGGAACACAGCAATGCTTTCTGTGCATACTGTGAAGTGAAGTTTTCCCATCCCATAAACCATTGCTGTCTCATTGCCCCGACAACCAATGAAGGACGCTCATTCATATTAACCAAGTCACTTCTGTCTGGACTTTTGGACCGGAGTTCGCCTGGTTTGGATCCAGGATTGGACAATTGTTTTCACTCTCAGCTGATTAAGTCCTAGTGTTTATACACACACACACACACACACACACACACACACACACACACACACACACCGTGAATGTGAATAACTGCTTTAACTGCTGCCATATGTCAGTCTAAAATGAACCTCACTATTCAGTGTTTAGACATCACACTCTAACAGCCAGTTGGAAAGGCCAATCACATATTAACCTCTAGTAGTCTAAATCTAAACAGTAAAAAAAAGGTTATTAAATGTTATTATATATATATATAAAAAAATACTACAATTAATGCTTAATTTAATTAGCTTTATCTTGTTTAATTTAATTGCTTAATCCATTTGTGCCCAGTTTTTTAATGGTTTTATGCATGTAGTCTTGTGTCCTATATGAACATGTTTTGCATTTATTTTCTCCAGGTTTTAAATAGGTTTTATTTTTTTTAATTTATAAGCCGGTGCCGGTGGGCAAATATGTTGTAAGAGCCCTTCAATGTAAAAATCGAATAGGGGAACATTTAGGATCCTAACACAAAACAACTGCTTTTAAAAGATCAATTGATAATCATAAACTCATTCATTCATTCATTCATTTTTTTTTCGGCTTAGTCCCTACATTAATCTGGGATCGCCACAGTGGAATGAACCGCCAACTTATTCAGCATATGTTTTAAGCAGCGGATGTCCTCCCATCTCTGGGAAACATCCACTCACATACACTACGGACAATTTAGCCCACAGGTGTCAAACTCAGTTCCCAAAGGGCCGCAGCTCTACACAGTTTTGTTCCAACCCTAATTAAACACACCTGATCAAACTAATTGAGTCCTTCAGGCTTGTTTGAAACCTACAGGTAAGTGTGTTGGAGCAGGGTTGGAACTTAATTGTGCAGGGCTTCGGCCCTCCAGGAATTGAGTTTGACACCCCTGATTTAGCCTATCCAATTCACCTGTATCGCATGTCTTTGGAATTGTGGGGGAAACCGGAGCACCCAGAGGAAACCCCATGTGAATGCGGAAAGAATGTGCAAGCTCCACACAAAAACGCCAACTGACCCAGCCGAGGCTCGAACCAGCGACCTTCTTGCTGTGAGACGACAGCACTCGTCCTACTGTGCCACCGCGTCGCCTTAAACTCATTTACTATATTTAAAATTAGAAAACAATTTAAAATGAACCTTGCAAAAAATTATCTATCATATAATTTCATGAAAATGAAAACAAAGAACTAATTCATTTGTCTAAAAGTCATGAAACACACACTAGTTTCCCCAACAGACTACTGTTTGTCAATAAGACAAATGAAAAAAAGTTTAAGTGTTATTTAAAAGTGGGAAATACTTTACTTACACTTTACTTATGAAAGCAAACAACAACAACACCTGTTTAACCTTGATTTATAAACTTATTAACACAGTATGTGTGTGTTGACACATACATCGTCTCGGTCGCACATCACTCCTATACTCCAACAGCTTCACTGGATGCCCGTCAAGTCTCGTATTGATTTTAAGACATTGATTTGAACATATTAAGCAGTTCATGGTTCTGCTCCAGGTTACATTTGTGACCTGATATCCGTTTCCTCTGCCTCTCGCAGTCCACGCTCTGCCTCGAGTCCTATGCTGTTTCAGCCTTGCTGCAAACTCAGCACCATGGGAGGTAGGGCATTCTCTTTTCGTGCTCCCAAACTGTGGAATGCTCTTCCCACTAACATAAGGAATGCCGGCTCATTGGACAGTTTTAAAAAGCTACTTAAAACTCATCTTTTTAGCTCTGTTTTTAATTTGTGATATCTTTTATTCTTACTGCGTTTTTTATTGTATTTTTTATTGTTTATTTTGCTTTGTTTTTTTACTGTCTTGTAAGCGCTTTGGGTTTTAGAAAAGCATGTTATAAATAAAATATATTATTATTATTATTATTTATTTATTTATTATTATTATTATTATTATTATTATTATTATTTTTTCCCCCCAATTCCCCATGATTTATATGCTTATTCTGTATATTTGTTTATTTGCCCACCGGCAGCTATAGTTACTCCTTGAACTTTTGACAAAGTATACAAACAACTATAGATCTCTTTTAAGATTTGTTTTGTTTGAATGGATCTTGAGACCTTCATGATTATGTTGATATATATTTGTGAGGAAAAAAAATAGTTACAAGAAAATGACCTTTATCTGCAGGGGTTGCCTCCCTTTTGCATCCTGGAATTAGCGGTAGGAAGCTAAAAGCCTCACATGAGTAAATCAATATATATTTTTTTCTATCTTGAAGTCTTTATTTGGTTGTTTGCTTGCATGTCATTAAGAAATTAAATATTGATAACATGTAGAAAGTTACTTATAAAAGGAAAATTTCAACTATAAACTTTGGCAACTATAGTTGCTGGTGGGCTTAAATGAGCTAAACCACTAAAATGTTTAAAAATAATGAAGAATATATTCATTTTAATACGTGTGATATCAATGTAGGATTAATTAAATACTACATTTAATTGATTTAAATATGTTTTATCAAATATTCAAAATATCACACCGTTAATTTATTCAACTTAAAATTAAAAATGAAAAACTTTCAAATTATTTATTCGTTGAACTGCTGCTGGATTATTCATGCAGTTTAAAAGGCATAAAGGCAAACCTCTGCTGTGACATTGCTGTCAGGAGACAGTGTAACCTACAGTCTAGCACATGCTATTCATGTTATAGTCTATATTAGGCCTGCGGTTTGCACGAACAACTGCACTCCATCACTGTTGGACTGAACGCTCCCCAAAGAGACTCCATGTAAGTGCACGTTCAAGTATGCTGAGAGTTTATTGTCTGCTGTTTGATTGTGTGGGGAGAGAACAAGTACAAGAGGTCAGCAAGTAGCGCGTACTTCTTTTCTACACCATGCGTTGCTTTGTTTTGGAGGGTCTAGATGTGGCATAGAGGCGTGTTCAGTATGTTCTGTGTGAGAGTTTGATGTGGTTTGATGTTCCAATACGTCTCTAGGAGAGATGAAAGAAAAAAAAGAGTTATTTTTATATATAGGGGCCTCTCGACAGCCATGATTAACCTCTGAACCTTACACACGGAGACGGTGGTAACAGAAACCCTCTTCCAGAGTGGCACAGAAAAAGAGAGAGGTATTTGTGGAGGGGGAGGAAGAAACGAGGAAAGCGCAGGAAAACAGGGAGAAGTAGTTTGTGGGGGGAAAGCTTGAATAAAATGTTGAGGCCATGCCAAACGTTTAGCCAAGTAAACCATTCTCTTAGCATGGACAAGCAGAGTCCGAGGTCTCCTTTGAATACTAACAGAACCCACATTTTGTTTTCTCCCTCATCTCAAATGCTCTCTTGAAGTCTGGGACTTCATGTTAACCCAGGACAGCTGTGTTCAAATAGTGAATCTAGGTTACAGGGTTTTATTCTGTTCTTTTCTCTGCAGAAAGTTTGTTCTTATAATAATAATAATAATAATAATAATAATAAAATCACTTTTATCAAACAAAAAAAGTCTAATAAACAATGTTGGGAAAAATAATGCATTCCAAAATTTAGTTATTCCCCAAAAAAGTAACTAGTTGTGCTATTTAGTTACTTTATAATGGTACTTTTGAGTTACTATTTCATTCCTGCCTGAGGCTTGTTCTCTTTCAAAACTTACTGGGTATTTTTTTAAATAGAGGAGCTCTGCATTTAGCGGCACACTGTATAACCTACATCTTTATTTTCCTTAAAAAAAAATAAAAATTAGAATAATGTTCCCTTTTGAGAACTTGAACTTGAAGCTAGATGCTGGATATACAGATTAATGAAAGTTGAAAGCAATGTGCTTGCTACTTTTTGTCTTAGTAGTTCAGTAAAATCACTGTACATTGAAGCTATCCACTTTTCTTTCATTCATTCAGAATATTGAGAACACTTTCAGTACAGAAACGTAAGGCTATGCCATCTTTCTGTCTGTTCCCGCGCGGAGCTCATTCTCTCACTGAGTGGGATTCAGCGTGATTACAGTTTTACTAATTCAGTTTTACTAATTTTACTAATAATACTAATTTTTACTAATTAATATAAAATTTAACTCATTTTAATTCAACAAATTATTTTTAAAAGCAAATCAAATAATCTAAAAAGTGAAACTCGGGTTACATCTTTTTAAAAAAGTAACTTAAATATTATTACTTAATTCTTTGAAATAAAGCGTTACTTGTTACCTGGAAAAGTGACATTATATTTAATAATATTAGTAATTTTAGAAATATAAAAGTAATATTATTACAGGTAACTTGGGTTACTTGTAATGCTTTACCCTCAATGCTGCTAATAAGCATGTAATTTATCTTGTACTTCATTTTTCTTGTCCTAGACTGTTTATGACCACCAAGGAACTATTAGCATAAATAAAATAGTTTGGCAAGAAATTGTAATCATTTGATTTTTGTAATCATTTGACCCAACTTACAGTAGTTAACCTAATGAACGTAGCTAAGCCTTTTAAATTGCACTTTAAGCTGAATAGTAATATCTTGCAAACAATATAACAAGTTAAATATTATGTGCTGTCATCATAATAAAAACTAAAGTAAATATTATGTTAAAAAAAAACAACACTTAGGAAATATGTACTCAATAATTTCACAAAACTTCACATAAAGGCAAATGTTTTTGTATTATATTATATTATATTATATTATATTATATTATATTATATTATATTATATTATATTATATTATATTATATTATATTATATTATATTATATTATATTATATTATATTATATTATATTATTTATTCATTCATTTTCTTGTCGGCTTAGTCCCTTTATTAATCCGGGGTCGCCACAGCGGAATGAACCGCAAACTTTTTTACCGCAAATTTTTACGCAGCGGATGCCCTTCCAGCCGCAACCCATCTCTGGGAAAATATTATATTATATTATATCATATTATATTATATTATATTATATTATATTATATTATATTATATTACATTACATTACATTACATTACATTACATTACATTATATTATATAATCTAAATATTATTATTGAATTTAATGTTTAATTCAAAATTGAAAACTAGAACCTGACCCATCTAGTTGTATTAGAACTGACAAATTAAGGTAATTCATTAACATAAACATGTCTGTACTGAAATTATCGTTCACATCTACTGTGCATTCAGAGTAAATATTTAGACGCTGCACTTTGTTGCAAAATAAAACTAAAACTTCACTGTGCCTGTGAACGTATTGTGTTAGGTAATTTTTGAAATGCCTTTGCTATGATGCATGTGAATGCAAAGAGTGACTTTAATGATGGCAATTTTGTTTGGCGTGCCTTTCCACAACGCTGACGTAAGGAAACAGAGCAGAGTTTATGAGATGATAATGATATTTTGGCATGGGCAATAACTTTCAAAGTGTTATCCTCCTGGCCACACAAAAAAACTTGGCTTGACTTTGTATTGGTAATGGCAAAGGTATTGGTCTTCAAACCAAACAAATGCAACAAAATACCAACTACTGCTATCACTAGTACCACCAGAGTATGTTCTTGTTAGGGTTGTGTAAGGCTTCTGAATAACATCAGACAGGGTGGTCTGTTTTATATCAGTGTGTGTTTATGTGATTTAGTTGTTTGGATTGGAGTACAGATGTTAGTCTGCTTAGATTTGTTTTATTCTATTATATACAGCACATGCTCCGTACAGTCATGTTTACAATGTCATATTTGATATCTGTCAGTAGCACGCACACCTGTCTTTGCATGTTTTTTTCTGCACCTTATGTGTCCCTAAAGTCATGACCCTTTTGAAATGCTGTTAGGAAGTTGGTCTTTAAAGATAGGAGCATTATTTTTAGTCTGGACACTTCTGTAACTTAGTGGCACATACCAAAACATCATCAACTACAGCTATGGGAATTCTCAGTTTCTCTGGATTTTTATGGATTTGGGTATATTGTTATTATTTGTGTTATTACATTTACACAAAATTTTTAAATATACTGTCTCGTTTAGAGCTTTTTATTTTCTTTCAGAGATTAACAATACACAAAAAATATTTTGCTGCTTGTCATTGTTCAAAACGAGTCGGAACAACACAGTTATTAAGATTTATTTTTGACAACTTAATTGTTTTATGTTCAATCTACTTAATTTGCTACATTAAAGGACACCTATTTTACCCCCTTTTCAAGATTTAAGATAAGTCTTTTGTGTCTCCAGAAGTTGTCTGTAAATTTTCAGCTCAAAATACCCATCAGATTATTTATTATACCTTTTTGAATCAAGAAAAATCGAGCTTTTAGGACAGGGGTCACCAATCTCGCTCCTGGAGGGCCAGTGTCCCTTCAGGGTTTAGCTCCAACCTGCATCAACACACCTGCTTGGGTGTTTCAAGTATACCTAGTAAGACCTTGATTAGCTTGATCAGGTGTGTTTAATTAGGGTTGGAGCTAAAATCTGCTGGACTTCGGCCCTCCAGGAACAAGTTTGGTGACCCCTGTTTTAGGACATTGTGGCTGTTTTTGATGCCTGTGGCTTGCAAATGCAAGTGAGCTGGTTTTCCCCACCCACCATCCCCACGTGTGTGTCAGAGCCATGGAGATTGCTGTGATGGGCATAGCCTTCACCTGCAGCATCTCAGTAGATAAACAGCACAGTGACAGACAAGTATGAAGCAGATCTGAAGTTATCTGATGTATTTGTTGTAGAGTTAATTCAAGCCTTTCTGCAATAATGAGTCACACACAATATTGTTACGCACGCTTAGCTTTGCACTGTTTTTGCATGACGAATGTGACAGGAAAAAAATGTGGAAAAAAATATTTAATGCAGTGCTTCTTGTTCATTCTGAGACTCACTTTATATTGTATATCAATCAAGCACAGAACATCATTGATTTTTAAAGAAAACAGAACTTGAACGCACAGATTTTGTAACCGTCATACAGTTCACCGGAGACGCTTCACCCAGGTTGCTGAATTTAAAAGTCCTTCCACATATTTCTGCATATGCCATATTGAAATCATATTTTTTAACTTTTCAGTACTACTATATTAGTATACTGTTGTCTAAAATTAAACTAAAAATGTCTTTAAAATGCCACATTTTAGTTATTCTTTGCAAATATTCAGTTTTATTCAAACACAAAACAATAAATCCGGAGATTTTTTTTTCTTCAAAGCTGTATATTTTACATTAAAAGCAGGTATGTTTTTCACCTGTTTGAAATGACCTTCATTTTCCAACACAGAGGTTGTTTTTCCGCTCGTGAAAGAGCTATTTCAGCTGTTGATTTGACTGCGTTTTCACAGATCCCTGCACCAGAGGACTAAATTAATATTTATGCGTATCTTCATCTCCTGTTTTTATGTGTGGGAATTAAAGGAAGATTTCCCTGAGAGGATTTAATGTTTTGTGTATAGCTGATTTAATTTCAGATCTTATTAAAGTTAATGTATCATTCCGCTCTCTCAGCTCTTTGGGTTTTATATATATTCATCTCCCCTCCCAACTTCCTTTTTATTTCCCTCTTTCTTGGCGAGATGTTTCTTATTGGTTGTTATTACTTCCTTTGAGCACTGGGCTGTTTTAGGCGGCGCTTTAATGAAGTAATGATGTTTGTGTCTTGGGCCGCAGACACGGAGGGTGAAATGAATGCAGTCCAGTAATTGCATGTTTTAGATTAGAGTCTGCAGCCGGAGGTCTCACAGAAGGGCAGGGGAGACAGGCTGGAGGATGGAGGGAAGACAGAGTGGCAAACTGAGCATGAGAAATGAGATATTGTTTTGTATTTAGCCATAGATGGTGGAAATCTAGTTAAAAAGACATTGCTGTGCAAAATGCATCGTCAGAACTCTATCGTTCTTCATATGGTTTGAGTACAAGAGAAAATAGTCTTTTAATTGATTTTAATTTACTAACTTGACTTGATTTTTATTGTATTTGTTTGTAATCACAGTTCCTCAAATTATTTATGTATAAAAACTAGTGCTGGGCAAATATGAATCATGATTTCTTTGTTTTGTTTGGCACTTATTTATTGGTGTGTTTATTAAATAGGTACACACATGAATAGATATATTGAGAAAATGTCTATTTATATTTAGATATAAAATATACTATATATGTATATGATGCAAATTATATATACATGTAAATTACTACACTGTAAAAAATGTCTGTAATTTAACAGCCTTTATTTTATGGTTTATTTCAAGCAGCTTGGGGTTACCGATAAAATCCCGTAAAATAACGACCGTTAAATTACCGAAATTATCTGTAAAATAACAGAGGTTGAATTACAGAAATCTACCAGAAATTTAAATTTGAGGGCATTTCTGTAATTTAATGTCTGTTATTTTATGGTAAATTTCTGTAATTTAACAACTGCTATTTTATGTTTGTTTTTTTCCGGCACCCTAGCTTTTTTTACAGTGTATGTAACACATTTGTTTTGTGTTGTTTTCTTTTTGTGTGTGTGTGTTTGGGTTGATATTGGAAAAATCATTGCGATTTTATTATTATTTTTCTGCAATACATTTCAATATAAATACAATTACACTAGATTACTTGAATATTTAACAAAATTATCATTTTTAGATTGATTGGGATGGTTTTTAATAGGTCTGCATTGGCATAAAATATAATAAACAATCTACAAGCATAGTTAAATTCCATAATTAAAAACATACACATTAAATAAACAGCGTTTTATTTTTTTCGAGGATGAACTCTATTCAGGTATATGGTAATTGAATAATCAAATGTAAAATATTACTGCATAGTCTTCATTGTATAAACAAATCAATGAAGTTAATTTTTTATTAACTTTTCAAAGTTAAAAACAGCACACTTTCGACTGGTTTGAAATCAGTCACAGGCCTAAAAAACACTTGAGAAATTATCAATTATAATCTAGACTCATCATTGCATATTCTGCGATGTGGCTATTGCATATGATCAGTTTGCGATACTGATGCTGAAACGATATATTGTGCCGCCCTAATGTGTATCACATATACATAATGCATATTTATATATGTAATACACACACATGTGCTATGTCAAAACCTATATTTTGGATGCAATTAATTGCAAACAATCTTTGACCAGCAATAATAAAAACATTAAAATGATTAAAATAAAACTAAAATGGACATACAGTATAATATATATTACACAATTGTATATATGAAAGAATAAATTATTATTATTAATATTTAAATGAAAAGGCTAGTTAAATTTTGTTATTTTGTCTATTAAAATAAGATAATAATAAAAAATGCTTAATAGATAAAGTATTTTCTGCATTAAAATTTGTATCATTATTATTATTATTATTATTATTATCATCATCATCATCATCATCATTATTATTATTATTATTATTATTATTATTATTATTATTATTATTATTATTATTATTATTATTATTATTATTATTATTTAAATTAATAGGACAGTTGTATTATGTTGTTGTGTCTGTTATAATAATGGCTTAGTTTACCTAAATCTAATACAACATATAATACATTATACTATATAGGAGTAGTAAAATGAAATATATACTGAATAATTAAAGTAATTTTCTATACCTAAAATAATAATAATAATAATAATAATAATAATAATAATAATAATAATAATAATAATAATAATAATAATTATTATTATTATTATTATTATTATATTGCTATATATTAATATTGCTATAATATAGTCTATAATAATAATAAAAATAATAATAGCATATTATTTAAGTGAGCTTTTCCCCCTTTTTTTCAACCTATGTAGGAATAAGAGCAAAGAGTTAGTTTTGAGCACTAAATGAGTGAATGATGGGGAGCAGGGGTTGATTTCGGCCATTTAGGACCCTTTCATTAATGTGGCTCAGCTCCCAGATGGAAACATTTTGAAGCAGAGCAGGAGTGTGGACCCCTCAGACAGACCAAGAGAAAACAGCACAGCATGACCACAGAAAAAAACGATGAACACACACAGAGAGCAAAGAAAAGGAAACGATATCATCCACGCTGAAGAAGAGGAAACGCTCCCCTCCCTTCCTCACTCACACGCTCTGCCCAAATCACACTGTGTACCTTCAATTCTGTTACGCAACTCTGGATGATCATCCGCTAAATTTATTAGGACTTGTAATAATACTTATGTTGTCAGACTTTCTTCTGGCTCTCAAGTGAAATGTATCCCACATTTCTCCTGTGCGGTAGCTGAGGTCTAATCCTGCTCTCAGAGAAAACAAGAGTTCAGTCCTGCCCTCTACCTGATGGCCCACAGAGGTCATTATTACCATGCTACACTGCACTATGGGGACTTCTGAAATGCTCGGATGCCTCTCTGATTAGCCGATGGGGTTGTGATGTTCACATGTGACAGAGTTACTGGAGGACTTGAGCCCTTTTATGAAGCATTTGCAGATTTCAAATAAGGTCAATTAAACACCTTTAAGGTTTTAAATCAATTATTAGCTAATATAAAGTTGAGCATTGATGAAAGCATCTGCTCTTTGGTCTGTTTTTCAAAAACACCATAAACTTTTGTCACTTTTTTCCATCCATGGCATATTAAAAACACATTTTTGGTCTGAATATACTGTGTTTTCCAGATAAAACTGTATTCATATCCATAGCAAAACCTCCAGTGATAAATGCAGTGTGTATATAATTCTCAGTCAGAGTGTATAAACTAAGGCAGTGAGGTAATTAAGGGCTGATTGAGCATTAATGATGAACACCTGCTGTTAACAAGCAGAAACACTGAGGAGAAACAACTAACTGACTTCAAGTACTTCTATGCAGGTGAAACTGTCTTTTTGAGCACACACAATACCTGCTTGATAGCTTTTAAATGGAGTAATAAATGCTGGGCGATATGGCAAAAATGTAGTCTTAATAATTTTTTTTTAATACTGATAGATAATTAGATCTATTTTGATACATGTTTTGCTAATGCTGCCAACTTTAAATGAGTATCCCAACACTGACTGAAGCCACAAAAATTAAACGATTCACTACATTTTAAAGTGTAGTATATAAACAAAAACACATTACACATTAAAAACTAAGACAACTTGCTAAGATAAATTAAAAGTTTAAAGTAAATGAGGGTAAATGTGCAACATATAAACATAAAACTGCTGTTTTATTTTATTTTATTTTTTTTAGTACAAGTCTGTCAACATTTCCTGGCTTTAATAGTTTGATAAAATGAGCAAAATACTGTATATACAACAAAACTATTTTGTGCGCACAATTTTTTTGCCAGAAAGACTACTCTGTCAGCAGGTAAGAGGTAGTTTTCGGATACATTTCTCCTGTGTGATTTGCTCTCAGATAAATCCATAGCCAGTAAAAATGTCCATTGATTATCCTAGCTAATAAGAAGTATTCTAACCAAGCAGTTTGTATTTTCTTTTTTTTTTTTTGTCCCAGGTGCGCCATTCTAAAGGCAGCTGTGCGGGAAAAGCCATCATTCTGACCGGCCAGCATGCTCCCACTGACACTGAGGTTCAGCTGTACCATAGAGTCCTCCAGCAGCAGGGATATCGAGTGGATCAGGCCCGATATGCAGAGACCAGCATCTCACTCAGACAGGACCGAAGAGGTGAGGGGGAGTTTTACGAAAACCCATTTTTGACAAATCGAAGAATTAAGAAATGTAGCTTATAAACCCACAAATGGAAGAAACGCACACTTTAAAAAAATTGCTAAATATTATATCAGAATTCAGAGATAGTCAGTAACTGAGTACACCCCATTTGGAAAATGAATATTTTTATTCATTTCTCAGTGAATGTAGGCAATGTATTTTAGTATTTAATTAAACAGATATATAAAATAATATTTTAGTCATCAAACATATTTATAAATTGAACAATAATACAGTTAAATTCAAGCAAAATATTGCGAAATTAAATTGCAACTAAGTTGTTAAATTTTTTGCTTCTCTTTATTATTGTTATTTTTTTAAATTTGTCTTTGATTTTTTTTTATAACATGTAAATTTGGGTGTATTAGTTTTAAGACCGTTATCGTGAGTTATTTTGTTAGATAAGCTCCAGATTTGGCTTCAGTACTGACTAATGTAATGTATATGCACAAATATAATGTTGCATAGCTTTCTATTAAAAATATGAATTCATAAGATAGATTTGTGAGGGGTGTATTTAAATATGCTTAGCACTGTATAACCTAAGAATTTTCAGACGTCTGCGAAAAAAAGTAAACACTCCATAATATTAATTCAGAATTGCAATTACAGGAAATACATGTACAAATCTGAGATATAAAAATATTTGAGGAAAAAAGTGTATGATAGAAATGTACAATTCTGACTTTTATATCTTGCAAAAAGTTGCAAATCATGATCTGCATGAAATAACAAAGCAATTCTTACAAAAAAAACAAACTTAAAATCGTGACATTTATTTACATTTCGGAGAAAAAAAAAAAGGCAAAATTCTCATATATAAACTCAGAATTGCTAAATATAAAACTGCAATATAGTGTACAATTCAGAATCTGCACAATTCTGAGCATTTTTTCTTCTATCGTTGTATCTATAAGTTCAAAACAAATTTGCAATTTGGAAGAACTCATAATTCTATTAGAACAGTCTGAATCGAGAGATGTAAACTACAGAAAGCTCTATAGAAGAGTGTAAGAAAAAATAGCTCTAATTTACATTTTTTATTCCTCGTGGTTAACCTTAATTTTAAGCTTGCATAATGCAACAAATAACACTTCAAGCTACTGCATTTACTACACAGCTATCACATGACCTCATTCAGTAACTTCTGCTTATCATCTCTAATATGCTTTACTGTAAATATATTAAATTAGCATTTTTAATCACGCTTAACCCTAAACCATGCTGGTTTAATTATGCATACAGAACATTAACGAATAAAGAACAAAATAAATAATGCATATAAATACATGATGCATGCTGGCAATATGCTTTTCAGAACATAGCACGCATTCGCAAACATGCATACTTAACATAAACTGTATGGGCTCTGGACAGATTGGGTACATTTGCACTGGCATGCAACCAATGTCTATTTTTGCACCACATATCACAGTATGCAAATTTTCTGGATGCATGGAATGCCTGCAGTGAACTATGTAGTCGCTAAAATGTGTAGTTTGCATCCCACATACAATGCAAATTCAAGCGTCAGTTTCATACAGGTCAAAAATAAAAGTCAACTATAGTTTAGCGGTTATTATGCAAACATATTTGACCACAGAACACTGGGATTGAAGAGTCAGAATCAAGTATTCCGGAGAGCCGTGAAATAAATCGCACTGCTGTGAACTGCTAGCTCATGGTCTCAGAGGTTTATTGTCAGGTGGTTCAGGGGTTAATTTGGCCTCCAGCTCAGTTTAAGAGCTGCTTCACAGTCACAGCTGGGATCCTAAAACGCTTCTCCCCTCCTCCTCCTCCTCCTTCTCCAGGTCGTGACTGGACACAGAGAGGTGATTGAGATGGAGGCCTTTCCATTTCGGATCTTTCACGCATATAGTGCAAACCATTGATGCTTGTTGGTCATATTCATCCTGATGCTTTTGCTGATGCATGAGCTAGAGTTATACGACTTTATTATCACAAATTGAGCTTGTTAAAGGTGATTTCGAGGCCTTTCTTTAGAGTAAACAAACTAGATATTTTTAGAGTGGTTTAGACACCAATGACATGACATAAAGTGTTAATGACACTTTATAGTATTTGACAAAATACAAGCAAATTACAAGTATACATTGGAGAGTGATGAAAATACTGTTCCCATTTATTTTTCGGATTTAATGTACACTCTTTGTGACAAATTACAGTATATGTTTGTGGTGAACAAAACATGGGGTACATCTTTTAACAGGACAAGTCATTGTCAGAAGTCTTTTTATAAAGGGCTGGCAGAGCTTTCACTGTGAAATCGTGGCAAAAGACAGCATTTCAAATCGAGGTTCTACGTTTGTTTTTGATAGTTTCTTATCAAGGTTTGTTGGATTAATTGTAACCTTTTCCTTTCCACCTCTTTTAATGCCAAGTTTACATATCTTACAATGTTGGCAATGGCAATGTTGTCATCATCAACTTTATAATACCTCCAGACCGCAGACATACTCGCGCTCTCCTTTTTAAGCTGCTTCTGTGTTCTAATTGCCGGCATTTATCCAATAGCGTCTCTGCAACAAAGTGATGTCATGCCGCACGCTTTGCTGGTTCTGTAGGAAGTCTATCAGAGGTCTAACTCTGTGCCACTGCAAAACTATTCATGTGTTCAAAAATATATAGTCGAGTCATGATCGGGAGGTAACCTCCGATTCCGATCAAGTCTGAAACCGCAAGATCGGGCCCATTTTCTGATCACGTGATCGAATCTGGACACCCCTATGCGGTATAGGTGAATTAAACAAACTAAATTGGCTGTAGTGTATAAGTATGTGTGTGAACAAGTGTGTATGGATGTTTCCCAGTAGTGGGTTGCAGCTGGAAGGGCATCCGCTGTGTGAAACATATGCCGGCAGTTCATTCCGCTGTGGTGTCCCCTGATGAATAAAGGGACTAAGTCAAAGGAAAATGAATAAATGACTGATTTATTTATTTAAAACAATGATGGAACTAAATTACAGATATTCAAATTGATTTTAATTATTTTTCAATAATAATTTAGTATTTTTTATTAACATTTTATTTATTTTTTAAAATGTACGTGTGCACATTTATTTTAGTATAAAGCTTTAATATACTTATTTTTACAGCAAAATAAGTCAAAGGCTCTCCGAAAATCTGGAAGAAATATTAAAAGCCTTTATTCACATGGCTAATCCTTAAAAAAGGTCATTTATAAAGGGTTATAAAGGATTTTTAATATTGTTTCCATGTTTTTCGAGTGCCTTGGACTGATTTTTGCTGTTTATTATGATGAATCCCTTACCCAAGGAGCACTGACACAATATTTAAGCTACCCCTGAGCACTTTTTGCTTGATTTTAGATATTTATTCTAATTTTAACATGATATTTTCTAATATATACTTTCTGATCTTGTTTTTATTTTGAATTTAATCACTTTTTTCCATTTATCTCACATTTATTTTCATTTTCCCTCATTTACTCCTTCCATCCATCATGCAGGAATTGTGTGAGAAAAAGAGCAGGTGTCTGTTTGCCGCTGTGGATAAACAAAGGTTGTCAACAGCTGTCAGTCAGATTGACGGCCAGGCCTGCCGTCCACATCAAAAAACTCTGAGGTCACCAGGCCAGCAGCTCCACCCAAACAGCTTTACCAGAAACACACAAAACACACACTCATCTCAAAGCCAAGAACACCGGAGGCATCAGTGAGCTCTCCAGTGATACTCCATTACTGATACATGAAACATCTCAGATAGACTGCGTGTGTGTAGCCTCCTAAACTGTTTGATGCTAGATGTACATGTGGTGAGAGTTATGTAGTGAGTGCAGACTGTAATGGAGACGCTTATTTAAATAAGAGATGTTTGGTATGCAGGAGCCTCAAGCTGTAGGCTTCGGCCTGAAACTCTAAGGGAAACCATGGGAAAGCAGAGAAGCAGAAGGATTAAAATACTTTGAACTGACTAGAATTGATGAGCTTCTAACAGCTTCGATTGGAGAATGAGCTCAAATGATTATGATTGTATCAGGAGGGACACAAGGGGTGATTTCCCATGATTTCCCTTGGCTATAAACAGTACTTCCTGTCGTTTGGGCTGGGACGGCTCTCAGGCACAAAAGTTTGGACTTTGTGCCAAATACACACCAGCCCATTTCCTGGAGCACTGCTGACTACCACAATAACTACCAGATGTGCTTTTTCCAGCCCCCCTCCTCTCTCTCTCTCTCGCTAAGAATTTTAAGATCTTTTATTAGCTCGGCAAACAATGGTTCACCTTTACACAGCATTAATAAGCATAAAAACACACATCTGTTTGTCTGTCTGTTTATTTAGCCCTTTATCTTCATTTTATTTATCCATACTTCTGTTAGTCCATCTATCATTCTGTTTATCTGCCATCGTCTTTCTATTTTCCATTCTTTTAGTTTGCTTTCCATCCTTCGTTCTATCCACGCTTCCATCTATCCATCCTTTCTACCACCCATTTTTTTAACAAAACATGCAGATTATGACATTATCATGCTATCTGGCTATCATCTATTCATCCTTCCATCTTTTTGTGCATCTTTCATTCTGTTTAGTATCTATATATCATCCATCTATTTATCCATCCATTGTTGTTTGCACATCTCATTCTGTTTATCTATAAATCATTTTATCAACCACTCATTCATCATATTATTTATCATATACTTTATTCATCCATCCATCATCCATCATCCATCCATCCATCCATCCATTCATTCATCCATCCCTCCATCACAATGTATATTTTTA